>NC_069499.1:193668053-193745553 GCF_027579735.1 Bombina bombina
AACCAGAAGCAATAAATAATGAGACTTAAATAATGTGGAGACAAAAATGACGCCCATCTTTTTTAGCGCCAAAAAAGACGCCCACATTATTTGGCGCCTAAATGCTTTTGGCGCCAAAAATGACGCCACATCCGGAACGCCGACATTTTTGACGCAAAAAAACGTCAAAAAATGACGCAACTTCCGGCGACACGTATGACGCCGGAAACAGAAAAAAATGTTTGCGCCAAAAAAGTCCGCGCCAAGAATGACGCAATAAAATGAAGCATTTTCTGCCCCCGCGAGCCTAACAGCCCACAGGGAAAAAGTCAAAATTTTTTAAGGTAAGAAAAAATGATTGAAACAAATGCATTTATCCCAAATATGAAACTGACTGTCTGAAAAATAAGGAAAGTTGAACATTCTGAGTCAAGGCAAATAAATGTTTGAATACATATATTTAGAACTTTATAAATAAAGTGCCCAACCATAGCTTAGAGTGTCACAGAAAATAAGATTTACTTACCCCAGGACACCCATCTACATGTTTGTAGAAAGCCAAACCAGTACTGAAACGAGAATCAGCAGAGGTAATGGTATATATAAGAGTATATCGTCGATCTGAAAAGGGAGGTAAGAGATGAATCTCTACGACCGATAACAGAGAACCTATGAAATAGACCCCGTAGAAGGAGATCACTGCATTCAAATAGGCAATACTCTCCTCACATCCCTCTGACATTCACTGCACGCTGAGAGGAAAACCGGGCTCCAACTTGCTGCGGAGCGCATATCAACGTAGAATCTAGCACAAACTTACTTCACCACCTCCATCGGAGGCAAAGTTTGTAAAACTGAATTGTGGGTGTGGTGAGGGGTGTATTTATAGGCATTTTAAGGTTTGGGAAACTTTGCCCCTCCTGGTAGGAATGTATATCCCATACGTCACTAGCTCATGGACTCTTGCTAATTACATGAAAGAAAAAATCTATTGGATATTGGCCATTAAAAGAATGAGTAGTAATTAGAATAAAGTGTTTTTGTTTTTATTTGCATCTCTTTCCACACAGGGAAATACAATGTTGGATATCTGGGTAGCATTTCCCATACCTAAGTGCACTGTTGTACAAAAACACAGGTGTAATCAAAAGGACTTACTGAGGAATAAAGGATGAATGATATCTGCAGTTTCTTTCTCAAGCCTCAGTAGTTCTAGCTCAAGACTTTTCTGTGGAGCAAAAATAAAATGCATGTTAATGCTTATTGAGAACGCGAAAATGATGAAATATGAAAAGGGAAGGGCCAATAGGATTAGAGTGAAAATTGAAGATATGTATTTTTTTTATTTTTTTTAACTGTAAGCAACTAGTTTTTCTGACACACAAACAAGCAAACTCACACTTGCTCACACATACATACACACAGGAACAAACACACCAATAAATTCACACCCTTGCTCTTACACACACACACACACTCTTTCTGACACACACAAACAAGCTCACACTCTTGCTCTTACACACAGAGGAATAAACTAACACTTGCTCACACATACATAAAGAACACACACAGGAACAAACACTCTTGCTCACACACACAGGAACAAACTAACACTCTTTGCCACATACACACACACGGGAACAAACTAACACTCTTGCTCACACACCCACACAGGAACAAACTAACACTCTTGCTCACACACACCCACACAGGAACAAACTAACACTCTTGCTCACACACACACCCACACAGGAACAAACTAACACTCTTGCTCACACACACACCCACACAGGAACAAACTAACACTCTTGCTCACACACACACCCACACAGGAACAAACTAACACACACACCCACACAGGAACAAACTAACACTCTTGCTCACACACACACCCACACAGGAACAAACTAACACTCTTGCTCTCACACACACACACACACAGTAACAAAGACAGGAACAAACACTCTTGCTCACACACACACACACAGGAACAAACTAACACTCTTGCTCTCACACACACACACACACACACACACAGGAACAAACTAACACTCTTGCTCTCACACACACACACAGTAACAAAGACAGGAACAAACACTCTTGCTCACACACACACGCAGGAACAAACCAACACTTGCTTACACATACACAGGAACAAACTAACACTCTTGCTCACACACAGGAACAAACTAACACTCTTGCTCACACACACACAGGAACAAACTAACACTCTTGCTCACACAGGAACAAACTAACACTCTTTGCCACACACACAGGAACAAACTAACACTCTTGCTCACACACACACACAGGAACAAACTAACTTGCTCACATACACACAGGAACAAACCCTTGCTCACATACACACAGGAACAAAGTAACACTCTTGCTCACACACACACAAACAAACTAACACTCTTTTTTTTTTTTTTTTTTTTATGTATTTTTATTGAGGTACTTAAATTAGGCATACAAACATTATAAACACAAAGGGAATTGCCAGTCAATACAACAGGAACAAAAATGTACAGTCCATCTGAATTCTATAGCGGTATAGTAAACATTCTGCACCGATGAAATGAAAAAAAAGGAAAAAATAAAACAGTTAAAGATGGCAAAATTAAATACATGATGCCTATTCACAAGGGAACCTTCCATAACAAACAGGTCACTCTTGGACCTCAAATAATGAGACATAACTGGTAGTAAGGAAAGGCATAATGGAATGGAGAGACCACTCTTGGATCTCACTTTGCTAACCTCATTTTTTTATTTTTTTATTTTTTCTAGATGATAGCACGGGATACACCCTTATTTATATTCATCTTATTTTGTAAATCTGTAATCCCCAATGAAAAAAAAAGAGAAAAAAGAAAGACATGGCCTCTCTTGGACCCTTGGACCTTAACCTTTAGTATTGCTGATAGGGGAGCTTGATAAGGGGTATGAAATAATAATGGAACACATAGGGCTGCTCTTGAACCCTTAAAACAAGAATTGCAATCAGATAATATACAACATTGAATAGTAAAGTAAAGAAACCCTGTGGGCCTAAACTGCCAAGGGGAAGTAAAACAAGAGTTAGCCTTTTTGTTCTTTCTCCAAAGCTGCAATACATATTGTAGTAGGCATATAGCCTTAATGATACAGAAAACATTTTTTTTTTTTTTAATCTTTTGCAGACCCAAAAATCTTTATAGTGGGGAGGTTGGTATATTCAAGAGGAGTGAGGCTGATCTCAAAGTAAATAAGACGCTTACTAACTAGATTGTATGACAAAGCTAAACTGCAGCAATGTGCCAAGCTATAGGAGCTAGGCTAGTTTAACATGAAATACCAGGCTGAGAAACAAATTGTGTCACTATGGTGAGGGACCAGGCATATGTTAGTTTGTTAGAAAGCAAATACCCCACATAATAAGACTTTGCAGAGCTCAAACCTATAGCTACAATCACCAATACATCCACAATATACTAGGTGTCTATTAATAATTAATGTTGTGTCAGTATATTCATCACATTGCTCCTGACACTCTAGTTGAATACCATGCCTGATGTGGTAAGGTATTAAATTAAACCCCTAAATTCAAGAGAATAGGTATAGTAAGCATGCCATTGCTGTCTCGGCCGCTGACAGCCCGGCATGAGCAATAAAATATAAGGGGGTGAGAATTACCGACATATATATCAGGCTATGAAGGCTAATGCTATATTAAGAGATCTACTAAACCGTAATTGCAAAAAGTATTGGCTAAGCTATGATTTACACACAGGGTTAAACCTAACACTGTGAGGTTGCGGAAATAAATGTGTTATCTAACTTGTGTTTAACCTCTATACTGCTGGTCATTAAGATAAATGAGTTAAAGCCATGCTCGCGTGTTGCACTAAATATAAATACTATCTAATACACTAGCTGCAGAGATTAGACATTAAGGGGTATGTATACATTTCTCAAATAGATTATTTAAATATTTATTGCAAAGTCCAAACAGATAATGTTCCCCAAAGCTCAGACTGTACTGCCATCATTAGGGTTCCGGCATTTTATGTTTAGACAAGTCACCAGGTCGTAGCAGCAAGATAGAGAGGCCCTCTAGCAGAAGCAAATCTGAGTCCAGGAGCGGTTTAGAAGACAGAAATCAGAGAACTTTGCTTTTGTTGTCTTCCATTTCACCGCTATTTTTTTGTGTAATTTGCGACAGTCATCCTATTCCGGATCGCCAGGTAAGATTAGTGCGAGTAGTAGTAATTCTCACAAACAGGCCAAGACAATGTCTCCCTATGTTAGCCAGGACATCCATGTGGCTCTTTGCGGACAATGCAGCACCGGACCACACAGCTCCCTCCCCGGTAAGTTGAAGGGAATAACACGCTTCTGAGTAGCGCAAGGCTCTATGAGGCACCCTGACACTATGGGATTCTCTAGATTAGGCTCATTGCGAGTGTCTACGCCAAAGCGCGCCTCAAAAACTTTTAGATCTTGGCAATCCGGCTCAAAATGTGGCAGACAGGAGAGGGTCCCTGTGGGGGTCTCCCGCTGCAATTGCGGTCCTCCGTCCTCCTCTTCTGCATCTATAGCGGAATCATAGATAATGAGCTTGTTGTAGCTGAAACACTGACCTACTAGCTGGTGTAGTCTGAGGAAATGTTCATCCAAAAGTACACAGATTGCCTTTTGTAGCTGTTCCATATTAGAGGTTGCGCCCCACAGGGTTAGTAGATAATGATTGATTGCAATTCAACACTTACTTAGTGCCGCATAACGACAGGAAGAGAGCCAAACTAACACTCTTGCTCACACACACACAAACAAACTAACACTCTTGCTCACACACACACACAAACTAACACTCTTGCTCACACACACACAAACAAACTAACACTCTTGCTCACACACACACAAACAAACTAACACTCTTGCTCACACACACACAAACAAACTAACACTCTTGCTCACACACTGTCAGGGTTTTTTCCCTGTTGTGCTTCCCATGTGCTGCTGGCAGCCATTTTACTCACCTCTCTTCCTGACTATGGTGCATTGTGGGGGAGGCTGCTCATTTCCTGCACTTCCTTTTATGGCCAGACTGGTGTGCATCATCCATGTGAGATAGGATGCAGTCTCAGAATTGTGATGTCATCACTTATTATTTAAAGGGCCTCTGTTCAGTATGCTTTGCATTTGCGTTGTCTCAGACCTGTTTGTGAGAGTTCCTGTGTATTACCTGGCTGCCTGGCGTCCTTCCTGGTTCCTGATCCCTGGCTCTGCTGTTTTCCTTGTTCCCGATTCCGGCTCGTCTGACTATTCGCTTTGGCTCCTGACTCGGCTTGTCTGACTACCAGCTCTGGTTTTAACTCCTGGCCAGTTATTCGACTTGTGGACTGGACTTTTTTTTTCTTTTTTTTCTATTAATAAAGGTGTGATTATTTTTGCACTTTTCGTCTCAGTCTGATTCCTGGCACCCTGACATTACGCAAAGGCCATGAATCCTGATGGTGCTAATAATCCACCTTTACCTGCCATCATTTCCAGGATGGATGTACAGGATCACCGCTTGGATCAATTTGCACTAGCCCTGCAAACCCTGCTGACTCGTCCCGCAAGTTATGGCTGCTCCTGTTTCCGCTGCCGCTACACCTATGCCTACTAGGAGCATGTCTGGTTCTGCACCTCTACCTCAGCGATATGGAGGCGATCCTATTCAGTGCAGAAGGTTTTTGAACCAGGTGGGCATTTACTTTGAGATGTTACCTCAGGCGTTTGCCTCTGACAGAGCTAAGGTGGGATTTCTCTTCTCGTTACTCTGACACAGCTCTTGCCTGGGCTAATCCCTTGTGGGAGACTAATAAACCTGTGATTTCAAAATTACCCTGAATTTGTGGCCTCCTTTCGAAGGGTATTTGATGTTCCGGCTTGCTCTTCCTCTGCTGCTAAAGGTACAAGATCTGTTGCTCAGTATGCTATTGAGTTCCGTACGAATGCCGCATAGGTAGGTTGGAACAATGAAGCCATTGTTGCCGCCTTCTTTCATGGGCTCTCTGGTGCGATTAAAGATGAAGTTGCTGCCAGAGATTTACCAGAGGATCTCGAGGCATTGGTGTCTTTTTTGATCCTAATTGACATCAGACTCAGAGAGAGGCCCTCTTTCAAGGAGCGCTTGCGGAAGTCTCCTGTTCCGTTGTCTCCTACGTGTTCGTTCCCACCCATGCCTCCTGGTACCGAGTCACCAGGTACTGCTGAGCTGATGCAGCTGGGATTCACGTGTCTCTCCGCGGCGGAGAGGGCCTTTAGGATGAGGGAGGGGCTCTGTCTCTATTGTGGGTTACAGGGCAACCTTTTGAAGTCTTGTTCTACACGGCCGGGAAACGCTCACACCTAAGGTCCTGTCGGGAGCAGACCTCGGGTGGTTTATCCTCGTCCCCGGAACCGCTTAAGGAGAAACCTTTGGTCACGGTTGTCCTTTCCTGGGTGGACTCCTCCATAGTCACTCAGGCTCTTGGTGACTCTGGGTTATTTCATTGACAGTGCTTTTGTATCAAAGCACTCCATTCCTGTTTTGCCTCGGTCCGTTCTGCTTGCTATTGAGGCCATTGATGGCAGGCCCCTTCAGCCCACACTCGTTACTCACGAAACTGCCCCGTTGTCCATGGCTGTTGGGGCTCTCCATTTTGAAACCCTCCAGTTCCTAGTGATAAACTCTCCGCATTTTCCAGTTGTTCTGGGTTATCCCTGGCTCCAAAAGCACAATCTCAGTCTCGACTGGCGCAGGTCCAAAATTTTGTTGTGGTCCCCGCAATGTATTTCCACTTGTCTTCGGAAACCAGTTAAAGTCTTGTGCACTTCTTCGGTATCTCAATTGCCAGAGGAGTACCGAGAGTTCCTAGACGTGTTTGACAAGGTGCGTGCCGGTACGTTGCCTCCTCACCGGTTGTGCCATAGACCTGCAACTCGGAGCCATTCCTCCTCTGGGCCGGGTGTACCTTCTGTCTGTAGCAGAGAATTGTGCTATGGAGGAGTAGGTTGCTGATGCTCTGTCGCGGGGGATCATCCGCAAATCCTGCTCTCCTGCAGGGGCTGGCTTCTTCTTCTTTGAAGAAAAAGGGTGGTGAGTTAAGACCATGTATCGATTATAGGTGTCTTAATCGTCTTACCATTAAGAATGCTTACCCTATTCCTCTTATTACGGAACACTTTGACCGCCTCAAGGGAGCTATGGTCTTTACTAAACTTGATTTGAGAGGAGCGTACAATCTCGTTAGGATTAAGGAGGGCCACAAATGGAAAACAGCATTTAACACCAGGAGCGGGCATTATGAGTATCTTGTAATGCCCTTTGGCCTATGTAATGCTCCTGCTGTTTTTCAGGAATTTATTAATGATGTCCTATGAGATATGTTGCAACAGTATGTTATGGTGTACTTAGACGACATCCTCATACACTCACCCACACTTGAGGCTAATCGTTCTGATGTTACACAGGTTCTTCAGAGACTACGTGAGAACGGCCTGTTTTGTAAACTCGAGAAATGTGAGTTCCATCAGACTCGAGTAACCTTCCTAGGTTATGTTATCTCCGTTGCAGGGTTCTCCATGGATCCTGACAAGTTATCTGCAGTGGCCTCGCCCAGTTGGTCTTCGGTCTATTCAACATTTTTTGGGGTTCGCCAATTACTATAGAAAGTTTATTAAAAACTTTTCTTCCATGGTCAAACCTATCACAGACTACCTGTAAAGAGAATGATCCACTCCATTGGTCACCTACTGCCATTAAGGCCTTTGATAGTCTTAAGACTGCCTTTGCTGCCGCTCCAGTTCTGGCTCATCCTAACCCTGTCCTGCCTTTCTTTCTTGAGGTCGATACGTCTGAGACTGGAGTAGGTGCCCTCTTGTCTCAACGTCCTACGCCTGATGGTTCCTTGCATCCGTGTGGTTTCTTCTCTAAGAAATTGTCTCCAGCAGAGTGCAATTATGAAATTGGCGACAGGGAATTACTGGCCATAATTTTGGCACTTAAAGGGACACTGAACTAAAAATGCAATTTACTCATATTATCAATTTTTCTTCATTCTCTTGCAAATCTTTCTATAAAAAAGAAGGCATCTAAGCTTTTTTATTGGTTCAGTACTCTGGACAGCAGTTTTTGATTGGTGGATGAATTTATCCATCTAAAGGCATCTAAACTTACATTCTTGCATTTCAAATAAAGATTCCAAGAGAATGAAGAAAATTTGATAATAGGAGTAAATTAGAAAGTTGCTTAAAATGTCATGCTCTATCTGAATCACGAAAGAAAAAATTTGGGTACAGTGTCCCTTTAAGGAATGGAGGCATCTTCTCGAGGGTACTAGCGTGCCAGTGCTCATTCTTACTGACCACAAGAATTTAACTTATCTATCTGAAGCAAAACGTTTGTCCCCCCGACAGGCCAGATGGGCGCTATTTTTGTCTCGGTTTAATTATGTGGTCTCCTACCTGCCTGGTAGTAAGAATGTTAGGGCTGATGCCCTTTCTCGACAATTTTCGCCTCTGTCCAAGGAGGAGTCTGTACCTACTCCAGTTATACCTCCTGACCATATTTTGGCTACCATACGTACTAATTTGACTTCTCCCTTGGGGGAGGAGATCCTGGCTGCACAAACCAATGCACCTCCTGAGAAACCTAGTGGTAAGTGTTTTGTTCCTGAGAATCTTCAAACTAAACTTTTGCACACTTACCACCATCCTAAAGCCGCAGGTCACCCAGGCAAGAACCAAATGATTTGGTCTGTCACTCGACAATTCTGGTGGCCAGGTCTTCGTTCTGATGTTGCTGCGTATGTTGCCTCCTGCTCAGTTTGTGCACAGAATAAGACTCCTCGAGGTCTTCCTGTGGGTCTTCTTCAACCTATTCCTAATGGTGAGCGTCCTTGGACACATGTTTCCATGGACTTCATTGTCGAGCTCCCTGTTTCCAATGGCAATACTGTTATCCTTATGGTGGTTGACCTTTTTACTAAAATGTCACATTGCATTTCCTTGATGAAGCTGCCTACCGCTAAGGAGCTTGCTTCAATTTTTGCCCGGGAGGTCTTCTATTTACATGGGTTACCCAAGGAGATAGTGTCGGACCAGGGTAGCCAGTTTGTCTCCAGATTTTGGCGTTCCTTTTGTGCTCAAATGGGGTTCCAGCTTTCCTTCTCCTTGGCATATCACCCTCAATCCAATGGGGCTGCGGAACGGTTTAATCAAGCTCTGGAACAGTTCCTCCGTTGCTATGTCTCAGATCACCACAATAATTGGTCTGAACTGTTACCTGGGGCAGAGTTTGCTCGTAATAGTGCTATTAATGCTTCCTACAAGTTATCCCTGTTCATGGCGAATTATGGGTTTCAACCATCCTTGTTGCCCGATTCATTCATGAAATCAATAAAGCAAATTTGTTATAAAATACAAACACATTTATTTCAATAAACACATAGGTAAAATCCTAATTTTATGACCGGTCTTAAATATTTAAGAACTTAAAAAGAGTAAAGGCAAGTATTTCAATAATTTTAAAAAGCTATTGCATAGAGTTAAAAGAAAATTGGGGATTTACATATACATCTTGTTTGCAAGTTTAGAAATATAGTGGTGCGCCACTCTTCATGTTGCGGTAGTAGCTGAATAGCTGATATATCACCAATCCACCTTATTATTTTGGTACAAAAGGTTTGACTGTTTGCACACAAAACAAAGTAAAGTCACACTTTGAGAAGAAAAGTAAAAAATGTGTATATTATATATATATATATATATATATATATATATATATAAATCGTTTCAATAAACGACTAGTCCCAATTGTATTTTCCTTTAAATATACGTTCCTTGTGCCTGTATAATTTCTTAGTTCTGTAGTTTATAAAGTGCCCAGTTTCGTTTGATGTAATAGTTCGTAGTTGGATTGTGTGTATAATTGGCAATATCGGCTACTTTACCTCTGCATGCCTTTCGGTCTCTTCGTGGGTATGTCTCCTCCACTCACCTTCTGGCATAGGTAACGCTGCAACCTCGCTGATAGTCGTTGACGTCACACGCCAATTTTTTCTCCTGAAAGTAGATCCGGCTTCCACTCTGCGCAGAGAGTATCTGTAGTTTTGGATGAAGAAAAATAGTGCCAATGCAATCCTTGGTCACTATGTATTCCTTTTGTTGGGCAAAGTTAGATTCCTGTAGGCAGTAGGACCATCAACGCGTTTCACCACTTGCTGTGGCTCTCTCAAGATCCCAAGATTTCCGGCTTTGGAGGAGCATCTCTGGCAACTCCGTTCCACGTAGGTGCAGATTCAGGATTGCCTTCATCGTTCTATGCAGCGCCAAAAGTTCCAGGCTGATCGTAGGCGTCTGCCCGCACCTTCCTACCAGGTTGGTGAGAGAGTTTGGCTGTCCTCCCGCAACTTGAACCTTCGTGTACCTTCCAATAAATTGGCTACCCGTTATGTTGGTCCTTTTCGAATACTCCAACAGGTTAATCCTGTGGCCTACGCTCTTGACCTTCCTCCTGCTATGCGCATATCCAATGTTTTTTATGTCTCCCTCTTGAAACCATTGGTTTGTAATTGGTTTACCACTGTATTGCCTCATCCCCGTCCTATCTTTGTTGACAACCATGAGGAGTATGAGGTCAGCAGCATTATTGACTCTCGTATGTCCAGGGGCAGTGCACAGTATTTGGTTCACTGGAGGGGCTACGGTCCGGAGGAGCGTTCCATTGATGTTCCTGCTCCTGCCCTCCTCCGTGCCTTCCATGCCTGTTTCCCCAATAAGCCTTTTGTTCTCCCGTGGGAGGGGGGGGGGTACTGTCAGGGTTTTTCCCCTGTTGTGTTTGCCATGTGCTGCTGGCAGCCATTTTACTCACCTCTCTTCCTGACTATGGTGCATTGTGGGGGATGCTGCTCATTTCCTGCACTTCCTTTTATGGCCAGACTGGTGTGCATCATCCATGTGAGACAGGATGCAGTCTCAGAATTGTGATGTCATCACTTATTATTCAAAGGGCCTCTGTTCAGTATGCTTTGCCTTTGCGTTGTCTCAGACCTGTTTGTGAGAGTTCCTGTGTATTACCTGGCTGCCTGACGTCCTTCCTGGTTCCTGATCCCTGGCTTGTTCCTGGCTCTGCTGTTTTCCTTGTTCCTGATTCCAGCTCGTCTGACTATTCGCTTTGGCTCCTGACTCGGCTTGTATAACTACCAGCTTTGGTTTTGACTCCTGGCTTGTTATTTGACTTGTGGACTTTTTATTATTTTTTTGCTATTAATAAAGGTGTAATTATTTTTGCACTTTTCATCTCAGTCTGATTCCTGGCACCCTGACACACACACACAGGAACAAACTAACACTCTTGCTCACACACACAGGAACAAACTAACACTCTTGCTCTTACACACAGGAACAGACTAACACTCTTGCTCACACACACACAGGAACAAACTAACACTCTTGCTCACACACAGGAACAAACTAACACTCTTGCTCACACACACACACACAAACGCACACACAGGAACAAACTAACACTTTTGCTCACACACACAGGAACAAACTAACACTCTTGCTCACACACACACAGGAACAAACTAACACTCTTTGCCACACACACACAGGAACAAACTAACACTCTTTGCCACACACACACAGGAACAAACTAACACTCTTGCTCACACACACACAGGAACAAACTAACACACTTGCTCACACATACACAGGAACAAACTAACACTCTTGCTCACACACACACACACACACACGGGAACAAACTAACACTCTTGCTCACACACGGGAACAAACTAACACTCTTGCCCACACACGGGAACAAACCAACACTCTTGCTCACACACACACACAGGAACAAACCAACACTCTTGCTCACACACACACACATAGGAACAAACTAACACTCTTGCTCACACACACACGGGAACAAACTAACACTCTTGCTCACACACAGGAACAAACTAACACTTGCTCACACACACACACACACACACACAGGAACAGACCAACACTCTTGCTCACACACACAGGAACAAACTAACACTCTTGCTCACACACACAGGAACAAACTAACACTCTTGCTCACACACACAGGAACAAACTAACACTCTTGCTCACACACACAGGAACAAACTAACACTCTTGCTCACACACACAGGAACAAACTAACACTCTTGCTCACACACACAGGAACAAACTAACACTCTTGCTCACACACACAGGAACAAACTAACACTTGCTCACACACACACACAGGAACAGACTAACACTCTTGCTCACACACAAACACACACACAGGAACAAACTAACACTCTTACTCACACAGGAACAAACTAACACTCTTGCTCACACAAACGAATAAATCAAGTCTTGCTCTCACACACACACACACGAATAAACTAACATTATTGCACACACATACACAGCAAAGAACAAACTTACAATTGAGTGAACGATACAGAAGAATTCTTATTGTGTAGACTCCTAGACCTCATAAAAGCTAAAACTCTCAAAAAACAAAAACAAAAAAAAAAACAACAAAAAAAAAAAAAAAAAAAAAACTTTGTTTCACCCAGGGTTAAAAATTTAATACTAAAAACACACAGGAGTAGCCATAAAAAAGCAGTCAAGGTCTTCCAATGTCCCACCACAGCCGGAGGTAGAAGTTTTTGCCCTTATACTGTCCTCTCACCTCACTACCTGTCCCCTCGACCCCATCCCCTCACAACTACTCCCCGCCCTCTCTTCTACCCTTACCCCTATACTAACACACATCTTCAACCTCTCGCTCAGCACTGGTATATTTCCTTCATCTCTTAAACACACACTGCTCACACCTATCCTCAAAAAACCTCTCGATCCAACCTCCCCATCCAACTACCGCCCTATTTCACTACTTCATCCATGCTTCTTGAAAAGCTAGTATATGCACGTCTATCCTATTTCCTTACATTAAACTCCCTCCTTGACCCACTGCAATATGGATTTCGCCCCCATCACTCCACAGAGACAGCAATTGTTAAGGTTACCAATGACCTACATACAGCAAAATCCAAAGGCCACTTCCCTCTGCTTATTCTTACTGATCTGTCTGCAGCCTTTGATACTATCGGCCACCCTCTTTTGCTCCAAACCCTCCAATCCTTTGTGGTTCTCTTCCTATCTGTCTAACTGTAACTTTAGTGTAGCCTTCTCTGGAGCATCCTCTGCCCCGTTACCACTTTCTGTTGGGGTACAGCAAAGCTCTGTCCTCTGTCCCCTTCTCAAACTACACGTCATCATTAGGTTACTTAATAAAGCGTCAAGGATTTCAATATCATTTGTATGCCGATGACACCCAAATCTACCTCTCTGCACCAGACCTATCTCCTTCCTTGCTAACCTGTGTGACTAACTGTCTTTCTCATATGTCATCTTGGATGTCCTCTCACTACCTTAAGCTAAATCTCTCTAAAACTGAGCTCCTTATCCCCCCCCACTTCTTTCAAAATCTCCACCCCCCATTTCTCTAACTGTCGATAACTCCATCATTACCCCAACCATGCCCTATCTCATGGGGTCGCAACTTGACTCAAATCTTTCTTTTACTCCTCACATTCAGTCCTTGGCTAAAGCCTGCCGCTTCCACCTTAAAAAAATCACTAAAATTAGACACTTCCTTACACAAGACACAACTGCGATTTTAATCCACTCTCTCATCCTTTCCCGCCTCGACTACTGCAACTCCATCCTCTCTGGTCTCCCTAGCTGCCGCCTAGTTTCTTTACAATCCATAATGAACACCTATGCCAGGCTTATCTTCCTTACGAGTCACTCTTCATCTGCTGCACCTCTCTGCTAATCCCTTCACTGGCATCCTCTTGCCTCCAGGCTTAAACACAAAATTCTCACTCTGACATACAAAGCCCTCAACTGCACTGCTCCCCCCTACATTTTAGACCTTGTCTCTGTTCACAATCTCATCCTCTCCTCTTCTCTTGTTACCTCCTCACATTCCCGTTTACAAGACTTCTCCAGATTGGCTTCCATCTTATGGAACTCTCTGCCTCGCTCCACAAGACTCTCCCTAGTTTTGAAAGCTTCAAGTGCTCCCTAAAGACTCTACTTTTTAGGGAAGCATACAATCTAAACAAACCTTTCCTAACTCAATTGCTATCTTCTTAAACCCCTTAGCATGTAAGCCTATGAGCCCAGCTGTTTGTAGATCACCTTCAGAGCCGACTACAACAGTGCAACTCTCGGTAGGGCCCTCTACCCATTTGATCCCTATAAATGTTATCTTGTATACTGCCTATGTTTATAGCGCTGCAGAATCTGTTGGCACTCTACAAATATCTGATAATAATAATAATAATTATTATTATTATTATAATAGTAATAATGGTAAAGTAGCACCAATTGTAATGTCAAAGAAAAAACAGATTTATACAACATAGGGACACATATTAAAAAAAATGTTACAATGTGAAAAGGAGAGAGCAGTGAGAAAAGACTTACTTGATTGATTTCAGCCTTGATGGTGGATATCCTCTCTAGCTCTTCTACACGACTAAAGCAGATTGATTCTTGCCTTGTTTGGTCCAGTAAATTCTGGTTAATTTTTAAAAATAAGAAAAAAAAAAAAAAAAAAAAGTTATGGATTTCTAAATATGCAAAAGCTTCACTTGATTCAACGAGAAGTTATTTTATCATTTCAAACAAAATTTTGTTGGCTCATCTCATTGTGGCACAATTCAATAATGCAGGTAATTTGGCTACATTGGTACATTTTACCTTTAAAATTACTTTATGGGCTCTATTTATGAAGCTGTGGAGCCCCAGATATGCAGGCTTGTGCAACTGGTTGCATAAGAGCAGGAGGTGCTGTTGCATAAGCAATTGCTTGTGCAATGGTAAATGCACACAGCAGGCACTTCCAGCTCGCTGCAGTACTGGGAGGACAGATTCTCTGACCATCTGACTGCAGCAAAAGAAACTATGCTAAATATCTACTAACCCAACTTCTCACATCCAACGCTTCTATTATTCAGGGGTCGATAAATCTGTTTAAAATTTAGCAAAAATATTTAGGAGACCGACATACAAAGTTTAGATAAGTAGAAAAACTCCCTTACGTCCTATACTGATTTAGCAAAGGTAATCCATAAATCAACAACAGTGTGTGCTCTTTTATGCAAATAAATGTAAAATATTTATTGTAAAAATAGCAAAACCACTCCATAAACCACTAGTGTAGTCTACTGAGCTACCCGCATAGCTTATTACAAATATATGACCATGTCACCCTCCAAATGACTGATCTCTTCCAAGCTTTCCTGATTTATGTACTCATAAAAGACATCCAGGAGATCAAAAGACTATGGCCTTTGGCAGCAATGTCAGGACTAGATGGGAAGGATCAATTTATGCAGAAGGCCTCCTTTATTCTGTTACTGTGATCCACCTAGTCTATTTCTCCTTTACTCGCACAGAGATCTGCTCCTCATAGCACATTGTTAAAGGGACACTCAAGTCAAAATTAAACTTTCATGAATCAGAGCATACACTTTTAAACAAATTTTCCAATTTACTTCCATTAACAAAATGTGCAGTCGTTTTATATTTACACTTTGAGTGACCAGCCTCTACTGAGCATGTGCAAGAATTCAAAGAAAGTTATACCGGAGGAGTGGAAATAGACATAACTTTCAAATTTGTCTGAAAAAAAAAAAACATAATTTATGCTTACCTGATAAATTTATTTCTCTTGTAGTGTATTCAGTCCACAGGTCATCCATTACTTATGGGATATATTCCCTTCAACAGGAAGTTGCAAGAGGATCACCCAAAGCAGAGCTGCTATATAGCTCCTCCCCTCACATGTCATATCCAGTCATTCGACCGAAACAAGACAAGAAAGGAGAAACCATAGGGTGCAGTGGTGACTGGAGTTTTAATTAAAATTTAGATCTGCCTTAAAAAAGACAGGGCGGGCCGTGGACTGAATACACTACAAGAGAAATAAATTTATCAGGTAAGCATAAATTATGTTTTCTCTTGTTAAGTGTATTCAGTCCACGGGTCATCCATTACTTATGGGATACCAATACCAAAGCTAAAGTACACGGATGATGGGAGGGACAAGGCAGGAACCACTGCCTGTAGAACCTTTCTCCCAAAAACAGCCTCCGAAGAAGCAAAAGTGTCAAATTTGTAAAATTTTGAAAAGGTATGAAGCGAAGACCAAGTCGCAGCCTTGCAAATCTGTTCAACAGAGGCCTCATTCTTAAAGGCCCAGGTGGAAGCCACAGCTCTAGTGGAATGAGCTGTAATTCTTTCAGGGGGCTGCTCTCCAGCAGTCTCATAGGCTAAACGTATTATGCTACGAAGCCAAAAGGAAAGAGAGGTTGCCGAAGCCTTTTGACCTCTCCTCTGTCCAGAATAAACGACAAACAGGGAAGAAGTTTGACGAAAATCTTTAGTTGCCTGTAAATAGAACTTCAGGGCACGGACTACGTCCAGATTATGCAAAAGTCGTTCCTTCTTTGAAGAAGGATTAGGACATAATGATGGAACAACAATCTCCTGATTGATATTCCTGTTAGAAACTACTTTAGGTAAAAACCCAGGTTTAGTACGCAGAACTACCTTGTCTGAATGGAAAATCAGATAAGGAGAATCACAATGTAAGGCCGATAACTCAGACTCTTCGAGCCGAGGAAATAGCCATCAAAAACAGAACTTTCCAAGATAAAAGCTTAATATCAATGGAATGAAGGGGTTCAAACGGAACACCTTGAAGAACTTTAAGAACCAAGTTTAAGCTCCACGGAGGAGCAACAGTTTTAAACACAGGCTTAATCCTAGCCAAAGCCTGACAAAAAGCCTGGACGTCTGGAACTTCTGCCAGACGTTTGTGTAAAAGAATAGACAGAGCAGAAATCTGTCCCTTTAATGAACTAGCAGATAAGCCCTTTTCTAAACCCTCTTGTAAAAAAGACAATATCCTAGGAATCCTAACCTTACTCCATGAGTAACTCTTGGATTCGCACCAATATAAATATTTACGCCATATCTTATGGTAAATTTTTCTGGTAACAGGTTTCCGAGCCTGTATTAAAGGGACAGTATACACTCATTTTCCTATAACTGCATGTAATAGACACTACTATAAAGAATAAGATGCACAGATACTGATATAAAAATCCAGTATAAAACTGTTTAAAAACTTACTTAGAAGCTGTCAGTTTGGCTCTGTTGAAAAGGTAGCTGGAAAGCCCACTGCAAGTGGCAAATAAGACACTCCCCCCCTCCCCCTTCTTTTGCATATGAAAAGACCCTTTACACAAGCAGGAGCAAGCTGGAGAAGGTAGTCGAGCGTATTCACATAAAACTTTGGGGCTTGGTTAGGAGTCTGAAAATCAGAGCAATGTTATTTAAAAATAAGCAAAACTATACATTAATTTAAAAAAAAAAAAACTTTATGGGCTACAGGTATACCTCACTTTACAGCGCTTCACTTTACAGCGATTCGCTAATACATCGCTTTGTGGAGCTGAAGTTCAACCTCCAAGGATTTTGAAACAGTGCTGTAAATCATTGTGAGATTGCGAGAAAAGTGACTGGCACCATTTTGCTATGCTTAGTTCAATGTTAACTGCATTGCAGTGCAATCTGTGTCTCAGTGCTATAGTCAGGCAAATTTTACTACAGTAATTTTCACTATTTTACAGGTAAAGTATTTATTGAATACTAATTGAATACTTGCTGTGCTAGTGTTAAACTAAACGTAGCACTATTGCACCCCTAATATATGTTAGTTCAAACATGTTTTTAAGATTTTAAACACTGAAAAGAAAGCTAAAACTGCCTTGTTTCACTTTAAGGCGGTTTTCATTTTACAGCGGGGCTCCGGTCCCTAACCCGCTGTATGAGCGGGGTATACCTGTATATAAATAGATTATCTACAAAACATTTATGCAAAGAAAAAATGAGTGTATAATGTCCCTTTAAAGGTATCAATAACCTAATCCGAGAAGCCACGCTTTGATAGGATCAAGCGTTCAATCTCCATGCAGTCAGCCTCAGAGAAATTAGATTTGGATGGTTGAAAGGACCCTGAATTAGAAGGTCCTGCCTCAGAGGCAGAGACCATGGTGGACAGGACGACATGTCCACTAGGTCTGCATACCAGGTCCTGCGTGGCCACGCAGGCGCTATCAGAATCACTGATGCTCTCTCTTGTTTGATCTTGGCAATCAGTCGAGGTAGCAGCGGAAATGGTGGAAACACATAAGCCATGTTGAAAACCCAAGGGGCTGCTAGAGCATCTATCAGCGCCGCTCCTGGGTCCCTGGACCTGGATCCGTAACAAGGAAGCTTGGCGTTCTGGCGAGACGCCATGAGATCCAGTTCTGGTTTGCCCCAACGATGAATCAGTTGAGCGAAGACCTCCGGATGAAGTTCCCACTCCCCCGGATGAAAAGTCTGGCGACTTAGAAAGTCCGCCTCCCAGTTCTCCACGCCTGGGATGTAGATCGCTGACAGGTGGCAAAAGTGAGACTCTGCCCAGCGAATTATCTTTGAGACTTCTAACATCGCTAGGGAACTCCTGGTTCCCCCTTGATGGTTGATGTAAGCCACAGTCGTGATGTTGTCCGACTGAAATCTGATGAACCTCAGTGTTGCTAACTGAGGCCAAGCTAGAAGAGCATTGAATATTGCTCTTAACTCCAGAATATTTATTGGGAGGAGTTTATCCTCCTGAGTCCACGATCCCTGAGCCTTCAGGGAGTTCCAGACTGCGCCCCAACCTAGAAGGCTGGCATCTGTTGTTACAATCGTCCAATCTGGCCTGCGAAAGGTCATTCCTTTGGACAGATGGACCCGAGAAAGCCACCAGAGAAGAGAATCTCTGGTCTCTTGATCCAGATTTAGTAAAGGGGACAAATCTGAGTAATCCCCATTCCACTGACTTAGCATGCATAATTGCAGCGGTCTGAGATGCAGGCGCGCAAATGGTACTATGTCCATTGCCGCTACCATTAAGCCGATTACTTCCATGCACTGAGCTACTGACGGTCGTGGAATGGAATGAAGGACACGGCAAGCATTTAGAAGTTTTGATAACCTGGACTCCGTCAGGTAAATTTTCATCTCTACAGAACCTATAAGAGTCCCTAGGAAGGGAACCCTTGTGAGTGGTAATAGAGAACTCTTTTCCACGTTCACCTTCCACCCATGCGACCTCAGAAATGCCAGAACTATCTCTGTATGAGACTTGGCAATTTGAAAGCTTGACGCTTGTATCAGAATGTCGTCTAGGTACGGAGCCACCGCTATGCCTTGCGGTCTTAGCACTGCCAGAAGTGAGCCCAGAACCGTTGTAAAAATTCTCGGGGCCGTAGCTAACCCGAAGGGAAGAGCTACAAACTGGTAATGCCTGTCTAGAAAGGCAAATCTTAGGTACCGATAATGATCTTTGTGAATCGGTATGTGAAGGTAGGCATCCTTTAAGTCCACTGTGGTCATATACTGACCCTCTTGGATCATGGGTAGGATGGTTCGAATAGTTTCCATTTTGAATGATGGAACTCTGAGGAATTTGTTTAAGATTTTTAGGTCCAAGATTGGTCTGAAGGTTCCCTCTTTCTTGGGAACCACAAACAGATTTGAGTAAAATCCTTGCCCTTGTTCCGTCTGCGGAACTGGGTGGATCACCCCCATTACTATGAGGTCTTGTACACAGCGTAGAAATGCCTTTTTCTTTATTTGGTTTGCTGATAACCTTGAAAGATGAAATCTCCCTTGTGGAGGAGAAGCTTTGAAGTCCAGAAGATATCCCTGAGATATAATCTCCAACGCCCAGGGATCCTGGACATCTCTTGCCCACGCCTGGGCGAAGAGAGAAAGTCTGCCCCCCCTAGATCCGTTTCCGGATAGGGGGCCCTCTCTTCATGCTGTCTTAGGGGCAGTAGTAGGTTTTCTGGCCTGCTTGCCCTTGTTCCAGGACTGGTTAGTTTTCCAGGCCTGTCTGTAACGAGCAACAGTTCCTTCCTGTTTTTGAGGAAGTTGATGCTGCTCCTGCCTTTAAGTTTCGAAAGGCACGAAAATTATACTGCTTGGCCTTTGATTTGGCCCTGTCCTGAGGAAGAGTATGACCCTTACCTCCAGTAATGTCAGCGATAATTTCTTTCAAGCCGGGCCCGAATAAGGTCTGCCCTTTGAAAGGAATATTAAGCAATTTCGATTTAGAAGTCACGTCAGCTGACCAGGATTTAAGCCATAGCGCTCTGCGCGCCTGGATGGCGAATCCGGAGTTCTTAGCCGTTAGTTTAGTTAAATGTACAATGGCATCAGAAACAAATGCATTAGCTAGCTTAAGTGCTTTAAGCTTGTCCATAATTTCATCCAATGGAGCTGTGCGAATGGCCTCTTCTAGAGACTCAAACCAGAATGCCGCAGCAGCAGTGACAGGCGCAATGCATGCAAGAGGCTGTAAGATAAAACCTTGTTGAACAAACATTTTCTTAAGGTAACCTATTTTTTTATCCATTGGATCCGAAAAAGCACAACTATCCTCCACCAGGATAGTGGTACGCTTAGCTAAAGAAACTGCTCCCTCCACCTTAGGGACCGTCTGTCATAAGTCCCGTGTAGTGGCGTCTATTGGAAACATTTTCCTAAATATAGGAGGTGGGGAAAAGGGCACACCGGGTCTATCCCACTCCTTGCTAATAATTTCTGTAAGCCTTTTAGGTATAGGAAAAACGTCAGTACACACCGGCACCGCATAGTATCTATCCAGCCTACACATTTTCTCTGGAATTGCAACTGTGTTACAGTCATTCAGGGCCGCTAAAACCTCTCCAAGCAATACACAGAGGTTCTCAAGCTTAAATTTAAAATTAGAGATCTCTGAATCCGGCTTCCCCGGATCAGATCCGTCACCCACAGAATGAAGCTCTCCGTCCTCATGTTCTGCAAATTGTGACGCAGTATCAGACATGGCTCTCATATCACCAGCGTGCTCTGTCCTTATCCCAGAGCTATCGCGCTTGCCTCTTAATTCTGACAATTTAGATAACACTTCTGTCAGGGTATTATTCATAATAGTAGCCATGTCTTCTAACGTGATTTGTATGGGCGTCACTGATGTACTTGGCGCCACAATCTCACGCGCCTCCTGAGCGGGAGGCGAAGGTACTGACACGTGAGGAGAGTTAGTCGGCATAACTTCCCCCTCGTTGTCTGGTGATAATTCCTTTACAGATAAAGGCTGACTTTTACTATTTAAAGTGACATCAATACATTTAGTACACATATTTCTATGGGGCTCCACATTGGCCTTCAAACATAGTGAACAAACAGATTCATCTGTGTCAGACATGTTTAAACAGACTAGCAATGAGACTAGCAAGCTTGGAAAATGCTTTAATATAAATTTACAAGCAATATAAAAAACGCTACTGCGCCTTTAAGAAGCACAAAAAAACTGTCACAGTTGAAATAACAATGAACCAAATCAGTTATAGCAACCAAATTTTCACAGTAACTGAGCTCTCTAGAGACGTCCTGGGTCATGCAGGAAGAAGCAGGAAGACTGTGACTTAATTTTTACTGCGCAAAAAAGCGCTAAAATAGGCCCCTCCCACTCATTATTACAGCATTGGGAAACCTCAGTTAACTGTTTCTATGCAGAAATATAAGTCAGCCATGTGGAAAAATTCATGCCCCTATAAGTTTTATCACGAATGTACCTCACAAAAACGATTAAACATGCCAGTAAACGTTTTCAAAATCCCTTTTTAAAGAGCATGTATTGTTATTAATAAGCCTGCTACCAGTCGCTTCTACTGCAGTTAAGGCTCATTACATTACTTTCAGTATTAGCAGTATTTTCTTAGTCAAATTCCATTCCTTAGAAAATTACATTACTGCACATACATTTAATCAGCCGGATACCAGTCGCTACCACTGCATTTAAGGCTGTACTTACATTACTTCGGTATCAGCAGTATTTTCTTAGTCAATTCCATTCCTTAGAAAAATATTTTACTGCACATACCTCATTTGCAGGAGACCCCGCACGCTATTCCCTTTCTGAAGTTACCTCACTCCTCAGAATGTGTGAGAACAGCCAGTAGATCTTAGTTACTTCTGCTAAGATCATAGAAAACGCAGGCAGATTTCTTCTTCTAAATACTGCCTGAGAAAAAAAAACCAGCACACTCCGGTGCCATTTAAAAATAACAAACTTTTGATTGAAGAAATAATTAAGTATAAAACACCACACTCCTCTCACGACCTCCTTCTATGTTGAGGGTTGCAAGAGAATGACTGGATATGACATGTGAGGGGAGGAGCTATATAGCAGCTCTGCTTTGGGTGATCCTCTTGCAACTTCCTGTTGGGAAGGGAATATATCCCATAAGTAATGGATGACCCGTGGACTGAATACACTTAACAAGAGAAAAAAGCTACTTCTTATTTGAAGTTCAGACTAAGTGCTATTAGAGTTTTTTTTTTTTTTTTTACTATCATGCATTTATTGATTATGTAAATCTACAGTATTTACTGGTCCTTTAAGAGAGATATTTTTTCCAAGCATGGCCTAAAGAAGATTGCCCGCCCAATACCAGCCAATGATCAAGGCAGCTAGCAGTATGAAAGCAAACCTAGATGTGAGACACAAGAACCATGGCACTTGGGTTTTTGAGATATATATATATATATAGAGAGATATATATATATATATATATATATATATATATAAAAAAAGGTGCGGTGGAGTAATGGTTTATAAAATACTACCTATTCCTACATTTATGTATAGATTTTCATTCTTCCTCCTTTATCTTCCCCCTTTCCTTTGTAGAGCATGAAAGAGAATACTACTTAGCATCTCCACCACCTGAAAGGTGGGCAATCAAAATCACCACCGACTAATTCTACCAGGGTGATTGACAAGCCCTGTCCTTGAGCAATTCCTGGCCGCTTTTTGTGATCCTGGTGGTGGTCCATCTAGACTGAGAATGATAAACCTAGTCCTATATCTTTAAAAAAATAATAATTTGCCTTGCACATTTCACTACCTGCGATAAGCTATTTCACTTGCCGATTTGTTACCATTTAAATTTCTTAACAAAAGTAGAATGCAAGCCCAGCAGTCCCAGTTACCTTTGTGTAATCCTGGGTGAGAAGCTTGAAAATACTAGCCAATTAGCATTCTAAAACTAGAGTCAAGGGACCAATACTACTCTAGAAGTTATACATTGAACGCATAGTTTCCAACTGTCTCCCTTTTCCCCGGACAGTTTTGTTTTTTGGCTTCCTGACTCTGCCTTTTAAAACAGACAGGAAACCCAAAACATTATTTCAAGATTTGAATAAAACTTACAATTTTAAACAACTTTCTAGATGAACACATCTAGTTAACCAATCACAAAAGACAAATGTGAGCAGGCACCAATCAGCAGCTAGCTCCCACTAGTATAGGATGTGTACACATTATTTTTCAACAAGAGATATTTAATATAAGTGAATTTAAAGTGTCTGACTTTCCTATCCCTTTGACCCCTTTCTGCCATTAGGACATTCCTTGCCGCCCTAACCGCGCTGGGCTTTAGTGCCGTTACGACGGCATGGAATGTCCTAGCCGGTCTGCTGTCCTGAAGCCATATCGGCTTCCTGAGATCGCGGGCTGGAGGGCATGCCTAGCGTCATAGGCACTCCCCCCTGAGCCGATTCCATTATTGAAATCACGCAACCACATGTATGAACACTTGATTTCAATTTTTTACATCGGCACTTTGTTCCTATGTAACAAATAAGTACCAGCAGGAAGGGGTTAAGCTTGTCCCTTGCTCAGTTCAGTCTGTATATAGTGTCCAGTGCAGTACTCCCGGTCTGGGACTGTATGTCCCGGGTCCCAGAACTAGGCTCCAATGCCCCTGCCTGCCCAGCTCCCCTGTCACACACACACAACACTGTTGATTTAAAAAAAAAATAAAAAAAAAATTTAGTGGCTGGGCCGGCAGGGCAATGTGAGGGAAAACTAGAGACTGGAGTCGCATTAGGTGACATAGTTACTGCTCGCCAGAGACTTCTGCTAGTTTTTTCCCCCGCTGCAACAGTTTCTGCTGTCTAAATAATTACCAGAGCCGTACGGGATGTCCTTGGGTTTTACTGTTGTGCTGCTAACATGGATGGAGGAGGACTTGGATCTGCCAGCTGAGAGAGGGAGACTAAGGTAACCGCACTCTGCCTTAAAAGATGGGTTAACCCCTTGGCTGCCAGGACATGCTGTAATCACATTGTTTCGTATTGTGTTGTAGACTTGCTGTGCTCTCTATCATTCAAGGAGTTAATTGTTAATACAGATATATACTGTATATAAAAGAACAGCAGTTAAACATTCAGTAATTTTTTTTATTGAATGACAGCTCATACACACGGACTCCATAACACCTCTCACACACACACACTGACAGGCAGCTCACTGACACTTCACACGCACACTGACAGGCAGCTCACTGACACTTCACACACACGCCCATTGACAGGCAGCTCACTGACACTTCACACACACGCCCATTGACAGGCAGCTCACTGACACTTCACACACACGCCCATTGACAGGCAGCTCACTGACACTTCACACACAAGCCCATTGACAGGCAGCTCACTGACAAGTCACTGACACTTCACACGCACACTGAGAGGCAGCAAAAATGGTAAAATATATTTTATTAAGGCCGTGTGAAGCCACGCCCCCAGTCACACACCCATCACGCCCCCAACAACTCCCAAATTCAAAGTGTCCAGGAATCGGCTGGGCAAAAGGTGGCAACCCTACTCCCACCACAGAGAGGGCCGTGACATTGGTCTTATTGCTTACAATATATTTTTTTTCTGCAGTTTTCATTATCTATGGTTTTCTGTTACAGTGAAGTTTAGCAGTGTGAGGTCAGGTAAGGGAAAGCCATGATTTGGGTAATATACCAGGGAGGGTAGGAGTAGGAGGCAAGGGGTGAGGAAGCCAGGCTTCTAAGTAGTGTTGCACAATTTGTAGCATGTGTAATTTCCCCATATCTATACTGAAGCTTTGCATGTGCTGAGCTTGAAATCCGCAGAACATACAAAAAAAATAATCCAGATTTCCTGGAGCATTTCTCGGTCTATTAACCTTTTGCTCACAATTACTGCAACAACAAAAGATAAAAACAAATAGTTACATCATAAAATGCCACCTACTTGTGAAGCTTTCAATAGTGTCTTAGATAGGTTTGCCAGGTGTCTGAGACAAAAATACCGGACAGAAAAGCGGGGTGCGGGGGTGTGTAAAAATAATAATAAGTGTGTATGTATATATATATATATATATATATATTTTGTGTGTGTGTGTGTGTGTATGATGGCCTGGTTAATATTGAATACTATGGTTCCTGGCTTTAGCTTGCCTCCTGACCTCCCTCCTGCACATTCCTTATACTCTGATTTTGCTACTGCTCCTGACTACTACCTGGACCCATCTTCTGCCTGCTCCTGACTTCTACCTGCTCCTGACTTCAGCTTGCCTATTGACCTCTCTCCTGCACATTCTTTGTACTCTGATTTTGCTACTGCTCCTGACTTCTGCCTGCACCTCACTTCTGCCTGCTCCTGACTTCAGCCAAGCTGCACCTGACTTCTATCTGCGCCTATCTTCTGCCTGCTCCTGACTTCAGCTTGCCTCCTGACCTCTTTCCTGCACATTCCTTGTACTCTTATTTTGCTACTGGTCCTGACTTGAGCCTGCAGCTGACTTCAGCCTGCACCTGACTTCTAACTGCGCCAATCTTCTGCCTGCAATTCATCTCTTGTGATATTGGGTCCAACTAGGGTTGCCAGCTGCGCGCTATAAAAATACCGGACAACCTATAGGTGACTGGACACGGGTTGTAGCTGGGTTCACACAAAGCTCAACCTTAGACCCCACCCTTGATCCCACCACATATATTTTTCACAACTAAGCAGTCATTTTATCCCCATGGTTGCCAGTAACACATGTACGTGGTAGTGATGTGACCCCTTTGGCTACCAGAAGTAAACACCCAGCAATGATTGAACAAACACCTGTTTGCCTAAAACACATATAATAGAAAATGCACAGTGTAACTTCTTTTTGAGCCATATTTCTAATGCATAAAGGCCTAGAAGGCCCTTTACATTTAGCTGACAGGGGTGTTTAAGTGTCCAATATTTTAGTACAGATTGTACTGGGCAGCCTGCTAAAATACCGGACACCCTATTTGTATGGTTCAGATCAGCTATAATTAATATAAAATTGATAGACATAAAGGGCTCTATTTATCAATCATTTGGGAAATTCTCCTTTCTGTTCTCCTATCAGTTCTCCACAGCTCTCCTTAGGAGAGGAGTACATGTGCGCCCATATTTATCATAAAAAAGTAGTTTTATCTCCATGGGAGAGCTGAGGAGAGCTGGGGAGAACTAATGATAAATTTCTCCAGTCGGATTAGTATCTTCTACTTATTTATAACTAAAAATAAGCAACTATTCTCCATGTCAATCATATATAAACCAATAGAAATCTTTATACAGCCTTCCTAGTAGCTTTGTTAACGCCCCTCTTCAGCAAACTTTCATATATGAAATTGATCTACATTTTCATTGTTTTTGTGCTTCAATTTTAGCGCTTTTTTATATCTTATTTTTATGCCCCAATAGATGTCATTTTTGTGCTCTGTTATATATTATTTTGGTGCTCCATTATATATTTTTTTTTTTACTCCATCATAAATTATTATTGCGCTCCAATAACCATTATTATTGTGCTTTGTTATAGATCATTTTTGCACCTTGTAGAGCCCTTTTTGTTTGTGTAACTGCTTCTACAACTGGTAGAGAATAGATTTCTAATGCTGTTCTCCACTGTAGCTATGGAGAACTTTAAGGTAGGAACTTGCAGGAGAACTTTCAGTCCTCCACAGGAGAATATAAATGATAAATTTGTAACTAGGAGAATTATTAGGAGAACTTTATGAAATACGACTAAAAAGATCTAATTTAACCCTTTTTTTGGAGAACATGTTCTCCAAGGAGAGTTAGAACAGAGTAGGAGAATATTACAGTCGAACTTGCCCAATTTTAGGAGTATTATTGAATAATAAATAGGAGAATTATTTCTCATGAGAACTTTTAGGAGAAAATATAGGAGAATTGGAATGATAAATAGAGCCCAAAGGCTTCTAAGGGCTCGATTTATCAAACTTTGTTCAAGATCGCCGTTCCGTTCTCCGTCAAGTACTCTGCATATCGCCATCCGATAGGCGCACATGTGCGCCATTATTTATCATAAAAGGGGTCGTATTTCTACGTTACTTTCCAAAGGCGAGATGTGGCGTGATATTGATAAATCTCGCCGTTATTCATATATTTGCGCCATATTTATTATTAAAAATGTCTTAAATTAAAGCGCATATGAGAAATAAATGTGAATTCTCATTGATTACTTTTTAATTTGTATTGTTCAGTTATCAATGTTACAAATTCGATGTGTGCTTTTCAATAAACACAAAATTTATTTATATTTACGATAATCGCTAACAATGTTTTAAAAATTTGAATATAATAATTGTGATCATATTATCACATTCTCTCACATATAAATCTTAAGTTAAATGGTAAGATTAAAATTTAATGTTGAAATAACACAATTTTTTTATATCTACTTTATTATTTGTTGTATCAATGTTTATATTATTTAAGAAAGCACATCAAGATCTCATTCAAAATTGTATTACAAATTATATCTTTGTATTAACTTTTGAACTACTTATCTAAACATGAGTTTATGTATTTCAAAGATATAACCCAACCCTTTGATCTAACCCAACTCTTATATTTATATCCACCTCCCCCCTCAGCATTAATATAGGTTTTTTTAGATTAAATAAACACACACACACCTTTAAATTGAAAAATATATGTATTTATTGTAAACCAAAATAAAAGTTATTTTCATATCATAATATTTTTTTTTATTTAAAACTGAAAAGAAATAATTTTTTTCTTTATTGTTCCTAATTAAAAGGATTGATATTTTTCTCTTAAGTTTTGCACTTTTATGTATGTCCTCATCAAATTATTTTCAACTTCCAGCAGGGTATCCAAAATTTCTTTTTTGTTTATAGTTATTTCTTGATCTTCAGGCACTATACCAATGAGAAATAGAAAAATAGTTATGTCATGACTTGAATACATTTCAGTAAAGTATTACAAGATCAATAGTGTTTTAACTAATGCTAACAAGAAACACAGACAAAAGACTAATCTCTTGTTAGAAGGTTTTATCTACACCTCTGTTGTTATTTAAAAGCATGTCATCTTGATAATACTGTGTACACGCACATGCATCTTTTGTTCCACACAATAGTGAAAGCTAAAGATTGTTATGATACAAAAGAACTCACTCCAATCATAAAATTCCGTTACATTGGATGAATTAGATTGCATTTCTTCTTCATGTTCAAGGTTCTGTCCTTCATCTTGAATAGCTGAAAGACATACATAATTATAACAGGAATACTTATGTAATAGAACAATGCTGATTGAAATCCATATCTCTTTTCAATAATTATTCACTAAAACAAAAGTTCTATTTTAGTACAAATAATGACATATAAGGAGTGACTGAATAGACATATGAACCTACATATATTAGTGTCTTGTTGTTGCTCGCTATTTGGTGAATCTTGATTCATATTATTATTTTCCTCTTCAACAATTATATCTTCAATGGCATTTTGGTCTGTATCTTCTTCAATCATGTCTATAATTAATATGATTATAGTCATTAAATAGAATAATTTTATTTATTTGTAAGATATATGTTAAGGAAATCTACCTTCATTGTCAGATTCATCATCAATGATGGGCATTGGCCTTCTGCGACGTTGTCGCCTTTTTTTCTTTTTCCCTTTTTGTAAAAATTTTGAACATATAAATGTTAATATCAATGATGAGTTATCTTAATATTAAACATTTTAGTAACTATATTCATACCTGTTGTCATTATAGCCTCAGACTCCAGAAAAACAGTCGGTAGTGGATCACAATCAGCTTCTGGACTGGATGGATTCCATTTTATTGGGCGCAGATAACGGGGCCTTTTTCTATTTTTGACTGTTAAAAATTGAAATACAATTGTATTTATATTGTTAATCGATTGTACAGTACAACATCAGACTGAAACAATTACATTGTTAATACTGTTTCACAAACCGCAATAAATCTAAAATGGATACAAAATTTGCAATTATATTTCTGCACAAAGTTCAAGATAAACAAAGTAACAACTAATGACAGATTACAATAGAGTTAAAAAATTGATACACAACTATTACATAAATACTTACATTTCATAACATAGCTTCTTATTAGGGTCCTTAATTTAGATTGTCTCCGGATTAGATCATTATAACGCTTCAGGCACTGTTTTCTAGTCCTATTATGGCCAGACAGACGTCTGACCCGTCGCACCATCTCTGATAAAATTGGATTTCTTCTATCCTGTTCCAATGTGAATATCCCCTTCTTTTTTTTCGGAAAATACTTTTCCATTGTATAGGTGATAATCAGTAATTCACCAATGGAAAACTTCTTGGAACGATTCATCTTCAAATGTATGTATGTATCTCTCTAACCATAAAACTCCACCCAATAACGGAACTAATTGTTATTGTTAGTGCGCATTAAAATATACCCATTTTAAAAATGATTTATTTTTAAAAGAAATAAGTAATCGAGTCGAAACTTCATTATTTATCAATATTAAAGAAAAAATATTAAACAAGTTACATCTTTTTGTATCAATATAGATTACATGTAAGTTGTTACAAGTGCGCAATAACGTGCACTATATTTCTACAGTCGATAGAAGATAACTGGCAATTGTTACAATGCGCAATAACTGTGACGATATTTCTACAGTCGATACATTTGTTTTCCTAGTTTAAATTTATTTTTAGGGCTATGTTCGTTGTTACCCCAATTGATACATACAAATAGTTTCGAATTTTAAAAAAGAATGTATATAATAATAAAAACACATCAATTTGAAAAAAATACACATTTGACCAATAGGAATAAAGTAAATTCTAATTGTGCAATCAAATTACAGTTACTAATTTTATTTAAATTATTCAGTAATCTATTCATATAACGCCCCATTTCTGTAACGTTCTGGAACAAAAGTTGTTAGTGATAATTGTTCATTACTTTATTCTGACTTCTAACGAAGACACTATTTTTATTAGCGCCATTTTTTGATCTAAATTTGCGATGGCTACTGGACTAGCTGGAAAAACGAAAAGTGGCCGAAGTGTGATGTTTAGTCATCGACAGAACTGTATTCTAGTTGAAGTGGTCATCGAACATTACGATATTATTATCGGATATCAAGCAAAATCTGTCAACCCTCAAAGAAAAAAGGCTATTTGGGAACAAATTAGTCGTGCTGTGTCAGCAGAGGGTAGTTTTCCGAAAGACGTCAGGGCCTGTCGGAAGCGGGTGAATGATATTCGTAAGAATATTAAAAGAAAAGTATGCAAGGAAAAGCAGTTATCAAAAGGAACTGGTGGAGGCCCCGCATATAGGGCTGAACTGCTTGACTACGAACAGATGCTGTATGCCAGGATGGGGGATGCTGTCGTGGTGGGACTTGATGTACCATCAGATACCATGGATTTTCGAGGTAAATATCTAATTGATTGCTATTAAACGAATAGTATAATATATTCTTAACTTATATTTCAAGATTCAGACAGAGCATACCCTGTTAATAATTTTTTTATATTAATATTTTTTATTTTTTTTATTTTAATATGTATTGAACAAAGTATGCTTGTAAGCTTGGAAGCAGGACCATTTTTGGATGAGGACCTGGATACCGCTTGTTAATTGGCTGGCTACATTTAAAAAGAAACCAATCAGCAAGCGCTAAACAGGTGTCACACCCAAAAATGGCCACGCTTCTAAACTTAGATTTTTTGTTTGGGAAATGAGAGATAATCCAAAAAGAAGAAAATATAAAAATTTTAATAGTATTGAATTATAAACATTTTTTGAAATTCAATGCTCTATCAGAATAATGAAATAATAATTTACACTACACTATTTCTTTAACATGTATTTTGTATATTCAGTTTCTCAATATTTAATTTTAATTAAATTTTAATTTGTTTATATCTACTATAGAAGAACATGAACAGGCATTAGAAAATGAATTAGAAAATGCCCAGGTGGACCTACCATCCGAGTCTGAGTTGACTAGTGAACAACCCACAACATCTTCATGTGGTATACCATGCAGGGAAGAAACTACCAGTAAGTACAAGTATATTACAAAAATGATAATATCATTTGTATTAATGAAAAGAATGGACAATGAATATGTATTACTACGTTTCTTACTTTTCGCCATGAAAATTCTGTTTATGTAAAGATATTTAATTTAAAAACATATATATGAATATCAATGTATTTTTGTTACAGGTGTCATGGGATTACTACAAACTATGCAAGATTCGTCAATTACATTATTTGATGGTAATTATTGACCTTTTTTTTTTTTTTTTTTAATTAATTTTATTAATTTTTTAAAATAATTATTTTTTACATTCATAGATGAAATAGAAATCACATTACAACCACTTGTGACTGACACAGTTTGTCAGGAGGATGATGATGATGAGACACAAATAGAGGGACAAACATCAACACAAGTTGAAACACCACATGTAGAGGAATCAGAATGTGAGGAAGAGATTGAGGATGCAGAACAATGCCCGATAGATGAACCGGAGAGACCAAATGAGGTTGAAAGATTAACAGATATGGCATTGTCTTTCAGAAACGAACAAAATGAATTTTTTAAACAAATGATAGAATTGGAAAAACAAAGAAATAATATACTTCAAGAACAATTAACAGTGCAAAAGGAGTATTATCAGAAAAAGTTAGAGTTCTTGAATAGACGACATCCTGATTTCTAATTCTATTCTCCATATATACCTTCAAGTTACGGGTTCTAAAATATTTAACGCACTTATAGCCTTGGTTAATGTTTATTAGAGTTCACTGTTTTGATGTTAATTTTTGTTGTTTAATAAAGTTTTTTATATTAATAAATATTAATAAATAAAAAAAATTTATTCAAAGTAAATAACGAACCATTTTTTTGTTTCAAAATATTCATTTTTTATTCAAAAAGATAAAAAGATATGTATAAATAACACAACACAACTTTGGTTATAAACTATATAAATTCTATTTTTAATTAAAAAAAAATGTATTTCTATATATATATATATATATATATATATATATAGAGAGAGAGAGAGATATAGATATATAAATAACACAACACAACTTTGGTATCAAACTATGTAATTTCTCTTATATAAAAATAAAATTATATATATATATATATATATATATATATATATATATATATATATATATATATATATATACACACACAATTCTATCAATTTTAATTATTAAATTAAACCAAGGTATTTGAATCCAATCATAAAATTTCCTGAAAAAAAGAAAAAAGATGTAATTAATTATATAGAACAAACAATATTAACATGTTAATACAATTTTATTAAGTAGACTTACATCTAAAAAATCGTTCAATAATTTCAAGACGATTTTCCACTCCAGCTCTTGTGGTATGTCTTGTGACAATTTCATGAGGAACATAAACATCTTCTGGAACATCCTCCAGACACACCTCATCTATATTTAGTTGGGAAATAGCAATATTGTGCATTATGCATGACACCAGAATTATGTCATTACATTTCTCTGGGGAATATTGTAGATCACCACCAGAACGGTCCAACACCCGAAATCTCATTTTCAGTACCCCGAATGTACACTCAATAGCACTCCTTGTCGACCTGTGAGATTCGTTGAACTTGATTTCTGATCGTGTATGAGGTATTGGTACAGGTGTCAAGAGCCAAGGCCTACAGGGGTACCCGCTGTCACCTTCAAAAATATAAGACAATTACAAATTAGCGACATGTAACAACAGGTTTATGAGGTTAAAATATGACATTTTATAAATAAATATAAAAATTTTAATATTCACCTAATAGCCAACCGTGTGGCATCTCTCCACGTTCAAATGCTGCAAATAAAGCAGACTGCTTTAATATGTGATAATCGTGGCATGACCCTGGAAAACCTGATCTTACTGCCCAAAACCGAAGGTTAGAGTCACATACTGCTTGAACATTGAGAGAGTGGAAGTGTTTCCGATTTCGATATTGCTCCTCCCTTAAAGCTGGTGGTCTAATTGCAATATGTGTGCAATCAATTGCACCTAGGACATTTGGAATGCCGGCAACTTGATAAAAACCAGATTTTACTTGGTGCCATTCATGTACATTCCTTGGCACATATATAAATTTATTTAGATGCTTCAAAATCGCTTTTAACACAGTCCTCAAATGTCTACAAAAAGAAGGCTGACTCATGCCAACCACTGCACTGGACACAGCCTGAAAAGAGCCCGTGGCTAGGAAATGCAAAACTGCTAATAACTTGAGCATTCCAGGTATTGCCCTTGTTCTTCTAGTCTGTGGCTCTAGATCATTCTGTATTAGAACATATAGATTTTGTATGCTCTCCCTGTTTAGGCGAAATCTTTTTTTTATCTGATAATCAGATAATGCCTGTAGTCCACAACGAGGTAGAAAAACTCGTGGAACTCTTTGCCGTCTACGTATTGGCAAAATCTGTTCATTTCTTCGATTTTCATGGCCCCTTGCTAAAGAAATTGCAGACAAAATAAGGAAATAATCCATCTTCTTGCGCTGAAAATATGGAGTAAATTAGATGTTCTCCTATCTCTTCATGGAGAACATTAGTAGTCGTATTAGGAGGAGAACTTTAGGCTCTCCAATGGCGCAAAATAATGATAAATATCTATTTTGGAGAGAAATAGGTCGTATTCTTGAATATACACCCTGAAAAGGGCGTTTTAAAGCTTTAATTTGCGCAAATGTGCGCCTAGGCGAGGGACATTGAAGGGCGAGAATTTTGCAGTCGTATTTGCACATTTTTAGGAGTATTTCTTAATGATAAATAGGAGATATATTACGACGGCGTGAATTAAGGCGCAAATTAAGGAGAATATGTTTGATAAATCGAGCCCTAAATGTGGGGACTCTACTATTAAGGAATGACAGACCTAGCACCTGTAGTTTCTTAGCTACACTGCACAATTACATATGCTAATTAGTATGGCTGGTAACCCCAGAGGTAATCACATGACATGATCCTGAGGCTCAGTCATAGCTCTGTAGATATTACCAAACCAAAGCAGTTCATGTCATTTTAAAAATCTATTCTCAACACATACGCACTGGAAACTCAGGATTTATAATGGGAGTTTTGTTAGAACTTAAAGGGACAGTAAACACATTGTAATTAGGAGACATTTCTGTTACTGTCCTGTAGAATAACAAACATATCAGCCAAGTGTAAACATTTGTTTATCAAAATAAAATCCTGTTTACTGCAATTGGTTTTCAATAGAAAAACTGCACCCAATACTCACCTTATTTGGAGGAGCCAAATAAGTTTGAGTCGGCAGACAACAAGGCTAATCATTGCCATTAAGTTAGCATAAAATGAATTGTTTTGCAGTTGTTATCTATTAAAGCCAATTAGGAAAATATGTGTTGCAGAGTTAGCCCTGAAAAGTTAGCAGGATGCAGTTCCAACTCAATGTACAATTTTCAGAGCTAATTACATGAAAAGGGGCAAAATAAATAATGAGTATATTCCAAAGTTGTTTTATTATGCTTAATTAACTACACTAATAACAAGCTAAACTGACAGTCATTGTATAATGTGATGCCTGGTTGTCATGGTAACATTCTTAGGGGAGTGGCTTATGTGATGCAGCAGTTATGTCACAAAACCAACTGACAACACAAAGCAACCACCCTCATAAATGCTGCTAACTTTACTAGAGTTGCCAGACTGATCCTGCTGAGCTTCAGTTTTGACTGGGCTAGACTTTACAACTACAACTCTGTATATGTGCTGGTGAGAAGAACAGTGACTACCTCCAACACAATGCAAATGGCATCCAGTGGGAGCTGCAGGTAAGAAAACCAATTACTACAGATAGTGTTACCATGATCACCCCAACTCAGTAACTGAATAATACTAGATCACATTTATATACATTGTAAAATAATACAGATAAATGACAGAAGTAATAGCTTAAACTTTGTAGCTTCCTATGGGCACCAGTACTCAACATAGCATACAAACCTTACATAATAATGATCAATATTATTTTCACACCTTTATTTAAAAATAAATATAATTTATTAAATATAATATTTACAAATATATATATATTAAACATATTATAGCATTATAAGTATTATAGCCAAAAATGTAGGACACACCAATGCCTTTCTGGGCTTCCTCTACATATCTTTATAAGACTTGCAGCAGGCAGTAAAGGCTTTAAACCAGCTTTAAGGATGGTAAGAATTACTGCATCATTAGTCTGCAAAAGCTCTAAAGCAAGGACTTCTAGTAAAGGCCTAGAATATAAACCCCACATCATGGGTCTGTAATTTATATGCTGCACACTCTCTGGTACTGGGACCCTCATTAAACACTGCACTGTCTGATGCAGCTGTTTTTTTCTGCTTGACCCGGATGAAGAAAAGGCAACTGGTCATCTGAAATCATTTCAGATCAGACTGATGCGCATCTGACCAGCAGTATACGCGCTGATGGCAGATGTCCTCATGCTGCAAACTCACTGGTGCTGGGACCCTCCTTAAACAATGTACTGTAAGGTGCAGCATATGATGCAGCTGTTTGTTCTGCTTGACCCCGATGAAGAAAAGACTTCTGGCAATCTGAAATAAATTCAGATCAGACTGATGCTCATCTGGCCAGCAGTATACGCACTGATGGCCGATGTCCTCACGCTGCAAACTCACTGGTGCTTGGACCCTCATTAAACACTGTACTGTAAGGTGCAGCATCTGATGCAGCTGTTTGTTCTGCTTGACCCGGATGAAGAAAAGACAACTGGCAATCTGAAATAAATTCAGATCAGACTGATGCGCATCTGGCCAGCAGTATTTGCACTGATGGCAGATGTCCTCACGCTGAAAACCAACTGGTGCTGGGAACCTCATGAAACACTGTACTGTAATGTGCAGCATCTGATGCAGCTGTTTGTTCTGCTTGACCCGGATGAAGAAAAGACAACTGGCAATCTGAAATAAATTCAGATCAGACTGATGCGCATCTGGCCAGCAGTATTTGCACTGATGGCAGATGTCCTCACGCTGAAAACCAACTGGTGCTGGGAACCTCATGAAACACTGTACTGCAAGGTGCAGCATCTGATGCTGCTGTTTGTTCAGCTTGACCCAGATGAAGAAAAGACAACTGGCAATCTGAAATAAATTCAGATCAGACTGATGCACATCTGGCCAGCAGTATTCACGCTGATGGCAGATGTTTTTACGCTGCAAACTCGCTGGGAACCTCATGAAACACTGTACTGCAAGGTGCAGCATCTGATGCTGCTGTTTGTTCTGCTTGACCCGGATGAAGAAAAGGCAACTGGCAATCTGAAATAAATTCAGATCAGACTGATGCGCATCTGGCCAGCAGTATACGCGCTGATGGCAGATTTCCTTCAAGGATTTTTATATTACTAAACTGTAAGTATCTAAGGTAAGATTTTCTGAGATTAACAAGTTTGTTAGCTCTTTGAGCAAGACATCCCATTACCACATTAGATTGTAAATACAGATCCTGCTCCAAGAGCCTACAGACATGTGCAGTGAGGTCAGATAATTTCTCACATTTCTGTCACGCTTTTCTTTACTTTCCCATTTCATAGAAATCTTTAGCTTTAATTTGGTTCTGTATGTTTAAAGTTTTCTGTACTTTTCAAGGCTTATTGATATACAATATACGAATCATCTCTGTGACACTAGAACTTGAGTCATAACACCAACAATAAAGCATAATTACACTTACACTGCTATAACTTTAATAAACTGATATTAAATGAAATTGAATGGCTTAAATCCATTCTTACTGCACATATCTGTCTACTGTAATAATGTTAAGGATCTTGGTGAAGAGAATACAATGATATGATTAATATGTTTGCACTTATATCCTCAATGCAATGCCTTGACGTAGGGACACCAATAAGCACCTTGCAGCTGGTTTACAATTTTATCTGAGAACTGCAGCAACCTGGAACAAGGACTATTATATCTGTGAAACTAAACTTGAATGTCACATACGACTTCTGCCTCCAGGCTACAATACCTTCTTATTTTCCAGAATAAAAAGATTAAGTGAGCATCCAAAAGGGGGTTGCAAAAAAATACAAAATTTATTGTGAAACGAGACACATATAAAAACAAAAGTTGGAGCCTCAGCCCAACAAATGGAACTTGAAGGGGTCACAGGACAGCTAATGCCTACAGTCACTGTGGGACAAGTACTACTGTTGGATTTTTGAAGCAGAGAGTCCTAGTGAAGCACACGATTTGATAGGTCATGGGATGGTCCTGTATTTTATACCTCAGATTAGAAATTGAAAAAAAAAAAAAAAAAAAACTGCATTATAAAGTACAGTGTGTCATGCACCTATGTTCTTGCATTGGATGAAAAATCCTTACAAGATGTGCATAGACTGATTCATATCTGGCAAGCAGTATAACGAAGACTGGAATACTCTATGGCAGTGGCAGGAAGATTGAAGATTTCAGAGGGACTAGTGTTATGCCACATGCTGAGTGCAGTCTTACATCAGGGATTTCTTTTATTTCTCTACACTGTAAGTATCCAGAGGTAAGTTCTCCTTAAATACAAGAATGTAAGCTCTTTGAGCAAAGCACTGAAACACTAGATTGTAAGCTCCTTGGAACAGGGTCTGCACTTACATCCATGGAAATCCTTTAGAGCAGGGACTCCCACTGTACCAAATAAATGTATTGTTGTTAATAGAGTGAGATAAACCCTCCATTTAATTAGTTCAGCAAGGAATAAATATACAATGCATAGAATATACAAATTATCCCACAGAGTATTACTAATTCAAAATGCATTTTAATATGGCACCCCTTATGCTCCTGTCAGTTTAAACCAGTAGTATAGCAAACTGTGAAATACATGAGGCTTAAATAACACAGCATCAACCATAGGCAGCCTGTTTCGCTACTTTGGGACTCTTTCTCACTCAAGTCATTATGGTTGATGCTGATGTCCTCGAGCATTCCATCCTTTGCTACAGGGCTGCCCATTATATTGAAATGGATTTTGAATTGTAAGTGTTGCAATTTTGCACAGATAAGTACATTTATTTTTTGCTAGGATTAATACAATGGAGGAATGAGCCCCAAATGGGCCAAACAGGCTGTCTATGGTTGGTGCTGCTGTTCTGCTCAAGCATTAATTTCACGCATTGTAAGTGTGGTTACAAAAATGAATGTAATCATCAGCAAAACTGGCATATAGCCGTAAACCTGAAATCAATGCTGGAGTCCAATAACATAGCACCTACATCATACTGAAGAGCCCCAACGAGGGCGAAACAACCTGCCTATAGTGAAAAAACACTTTGTAGTATTACAATATATTATTCCCCTGCAAGACACCACTCGTTTTGTACTGGGTTTGTATGCAAGCATAACTATTACAGAATAATAAGGCTTCCATATATCATAAGAGTCAAAATTTTGCCTGATTGCCAAGTGCCCTTGACATAGTAAAAGTGTTCCTACCTAAAACTATTAAATGGTCAGATGTTCTGCACATATCTGCAATAAAAATGTTTGTATATTTAAATATGAGGACACAAAGAATATCTCTTAATGATAGTAGCAACTGGATCACCCGAATCACCCAGCAGCAACTGGATCACCCTGGATCACCCGAAAAACCTCTAGCAGTTATGTCCATGCTTAATTCAGTGCAGGCCTCCATTTACCAAGTTGCCTACAAGCTCATCATACTGTAACACACCTAGTAAAGAAGGCTTATTTACAGTATACTGAGAACTTGAAAAACAGCCCTATTAAAACTTAAAAATCAGCTATTTAGATATTTTAAATTGCTCTTTTATCTGGTGTCAAATCAAAGTAATTGCCAAAGAAAGAGGATAACTACATTATTTGTTTACAAACTGAATAATAAAGTATGCATTTTTGCACATGTCTAGTAAATTCTTTGCCTTGATAAAAAAATATAATGTTCTAATTCTTGAGAGCATTTATTGTTAAATGTTTGCAGTACACTACAGGTTACATCGTATGGGACCTACTAAAGGGATATAAAACCCATTTTTGTTCTTTCCGGATTCAGATAGAATATTACAGGCAATTTTAAATGATTTTCCAATTTACTCCTATTATCAAATGTGCTTAATTCCCTTGATATACATTGCTGAATTTACAAAACATATCAACATTTAAAAGTACAGTTAAATTCATAACAACACTATCTGATACAAAAATATTAAATAAAAATATTGCATTAAAAAGTTATAAGGGCTCAAAGATATGAGGTCTCAGGTGTTATATATAAAAAGACTGCAAAGGGCTTTAACATAGAGATACTGCACATTCATACACATGGCTAAATATGTATATGTGTGTATATATGTATTTATATATGTATTTATATTTGTATATACGTATTCACAGAATATAAACACTTAAATACATATGCATACATATAGACATATATATAAGTGCATTGGAGCCCTTTGCAGTTAAGTAGATGAAAACATGAAAAACATATTTATGCAATATTCATAAGTGTTTAACTATGTATTTACTATATAAATTTCACATTCCAATGTATAGATAATCCTATATATCTGTATACATCTAGACCTATATATAATCAAGTACATACACACATATATATATATATATATATATATATGTATGTATAAATATATATTTGTGCAAATATCCATCAGATATACATTTAAATCTCTCTTTAAGAATACATAGAACATATTCTGCTATTTGCAGAACATTAGATTATGAAAGATGCAATATTATCTTCTTATCGTGTTTATGTGACTTGTGGGTGCTAGGTATTTTTCAGCTACATTGAAGTCTATGGGGGGAATGCGATTTTGTATTCGCAACTTCTCAAAGTCTATTTTATACTGTGACGTTATGAACATGAAAGAGCAAACTTTTTACTTTCAACTCGTAATATGAGCCTGAAACTCTGAGAGCAAAAAATAATTAGGCAGTCATTGTATCCCCTTGGTTGCCAGTAACACATGTACAGAGCAGTGATGTAACCCCCTTGGATGCTAGCGGTAACCAACCCAGCAATGATTGACCACCCTCATGGTTGCCTGTAACACATATAATAGAAAATGCACAGTGTAACTTCTTTTTGAGCCATATTTCTAATGCATAAAGGCCTAGAAGGTCCTTTACATTTAGCTGACAGGGGTCTTTAAAAATAATGGACATTTAAGTGTCCAGTATTTTTGTACAGATTTTACTGGACAGCCTGTTAAAATACTGGACTGTCCGGTTGAATACTGGACATTTGGCAACCCTAGTCTTAGAAAAAGTAAAATATAAAAACAAATCCTCAACATATCTGCATATATTGTTCTCAGCAGCCCCAAAACAGCAGTTAGCAAATTAACACATTGAGGTAATATCACTGTTTAATTTCAGGCTGTGTAACATCTATATAAACTAGGGTGCTTTGTGGAGTCTTGCTTATACAGATGCTCAGTGGTTAATAATTTAACCCTTGCTTATTTTGTTACTTGCTATAAAAGGTATTCTTCCTATGTCAATTTTGTGATGAGAAGCTTGATGCTTTAACCTGCATTAAAGGGCTATAACTGCATAAAAAATGCTATTAAAGCTTATTTTCTTATTGCACTATTACTTACATATACAGTAATCATGTGTATAACTCTAGCAAAGTGATTAAACACATAATTAAGTCGGTGCCAAAGCAGCAATGAATGCACTTCTGTGAGATAGCTAAACACATCTGGAGAGCCAATGACACATGACAACTCTGTGTAGCTTCCAGTAGCTAATTGCTGTTGAGGATATGTGCATATCCTTTTTTTAGCGCACAAAGCAGAAGTGAATTTAAAAAAATACATTGTCTGAATCATGACGGAATCTTTCCTGTCAGTATGGGGGTCTATGCAAGCCGTAAATGTGCGTCTCTCTCCTGCAAAGTGTCCCTGGGAATTTGTTTCAAATGTTGGCAAGTAAACTGTGCAACTATATAACATATTGCGTAAAAGAGGGATCATTCTGTAGAAGCTATTTTAAAAAGATATCTAGCCACAAATTGTCAAATAACAAGAGTATACATTATTAAGAATATAGCATGCGACTTATTCTAAATTCAAATTTCTAAGTAACGTTTTGGGAGATACATTGCACTCTCTACCTGCGTGAGAACCCCGGATTCCAGGCATTTCTCTATCAGCAAAGCCGCAGCTGTAGGCTGTACGGTATCCCAAGGATTCGACGCCATCTAGCAGATACACAATGACATATCTAATTGAAAAACTTCAAACTAGCGCAAGGAAGCTGTAACCAACCACAGAGAGCGCATGCTATGACCCAAGTCTACGAACAATGTCGGTCATATTTTGAATGGCATACACGGGGAATAACTGCAACGTTGCCATATTGTGAATGGCACAAACGCGAGATGACAGTGGAGCTGCCATATTGTGTATGGACTCTACAAGCTGTTGGAGCCATCTTGTGTGTGGCAAACTGTTAGTAACAGGGAAGAAGAAGGGCGGTTTCCGGATTGTTGTCAAATAAAGTCTGCTTTCACCGGTAGTTACGATTTGTTTATTTTGTGAAAAGGCACTTTTCCTGTGGGTGCAGTTTATCGAAGCCAAGGTATGATTTTTTTTTATTAAAAAAGATGTATAAAGTATGAGCTCCTAAAATGCACGGTAAACATGATTTTTACACTAACTATTAACAAAATATTGAAACTGCCTCTGGTAGCCAAGGGGTTAAAGAACAGTGACTCTGTTGACATGTTTAAAGGGTAACAGAGTGTAGAAGATTGATTTTTTTTAGGTAAAAGAAAGTAAGGCTGAATATGTACACCATCTAAGAAAATTGATGTGAATGGATTTTTCAGAAACTTTAATAGGAAAGGAACTTAAACATGGCAAGGAGAGAAAATATCGATATGGATCAAATAGATGTTTGGCACAGATGCTCACCAAGTACAGTATTAGCAGGTTCTAAGAGCCAGATTAAGTGGAATTATAGGTGTGTTCTATAGAATGGAGTGAATATCATAATGAAATCCCTTTAGATATTAAAGGGACAGTACATTGTTTTCCCCTTAATGTGTTCACTTCCCAATGACTTGTTATACTACTGTAGATACGATAAATTGCTTATTTATGCTTCTCTTCACAAGGGAAAAACTGGCCTTGCTCTTTGAAACCACAGCCCATCAAAATAGGCTAAGCTTGCAGTGCGATCAGATCCTTTTATCTTATCAGTCAAATGCTTCCCTTTCTTATCTATCTACAATACTAAGAAAATTTTAGAGCTTTATCTCTTTCACCTCCCACTGTTAGAGTAATTTATTCTGCTGTCTGTGTTTACATAATTAATAGCCTATACCTAGGTATACAAACTTTCAGTATAGGTAGGGATTCTACAGACTAAATAAGTTATTTCAAATGTCAATATAAATGTTAAGGAGCTAGTTGTAAACATTTTAATACATTCCAGCAGGTAAAATGGATAATTGGGAACAAATTAAAGGAAATACATTTTTGGGGTAAACTGTCCTTTTAAGTTGATAGAAGAACACAGACCAAGCACAGCTCACTTACAGTGGTAGGCTAAGAGTAATTAAATTGTGGCTGTGTTTACATAGAATTACGAGGATGGAATATGTTTAGAGAGAGGGGAAATTAGAAGTAGCCATAGAAAGTGCTCCCTGAGTACAGGTTCTAAGACCGTGTACTCCCTAGGACCAATTTAATACACATCACCAGTCTTATTATACTAACCGGGTAAAATTAGGTAATATTTTTTCCATGTTTTTTGCACAATGTAACATTATATGAAACAATTAATCTGTGTTTTGTGTAGCTAAAATAACATTCATAAATAAAATAAAATTATTTGATATTGCAAATGATTACACTGCTCCCACCAGCTACTTCATAATGCCATCGTGCCGGGGTTCTATCGAGAACTCCAATTCATCAAAAACTCCATACAACTGATTGTTTCGAGTCTCAGTGAGTGACAGGATTCACAACCAATCAGATGGGCACTGTGATCGCCTATCTTCACTATCTATTTTGCCTCCGTCTGGGGTGTTCAAGGGGGGCAAAGCCCCCCTCTTAAACCTCATTCCCCAAGGTTTACTTGGGGTGTATGCCAGAGGATCGGCGGTGCGCCCCCCAAGACAGGCAAAACAGATAGTGAAAATAGAAGAGTCACCGGAAGTGACGTCAGATTGGAGTTTTCAAGGAATTGGAGTAATTGACAGAACACCGGCAAACACTGTAAGGACCAGATTAAAATTATAGTTGTATTCTGTGGATTGACAAGAGTGGATGACAGCCTACAGACTTTAATGGAAAGTAATTTATAGATGGAACCAACCCTTTCAACCCCTCATTAGCTGGAAAACGCATGGAAAACATGGGTTTAAATCACTGCCGATTGACACACTGCCAGAAGTAGCGTAACCTTTAGTATCTTGGAGCACACACTTGCATCACAATTGTAATCCCTTGATTACTCAGAACATCTGCACCAAGAATTTCAGCCATTGGCTCACCTTTACAATCTGCGGGGAGGAAAGAGGGCGAAAACTATAAGTCTGTGCTGTGTGGAGGGGAGGCAGTGGTATAGAAGTGACGCATAGCGTTGCCAGTGCATGCTGCAAAATGGAAAGGTGTGGTCCACACAGCAGCAACTGTGGACTAATCTGCAATACTGGCATTGGCTATGCTAGAAACCCATGAAAACTGTAATGCTGGAGGGCTTATGGTTTAAAGGGACAGTCTAGGACAAAAATAAACTTTCATGATTCAGATAGAGCATGTAATTTTAAACAATTTTCCAATTTACTTTTATCACCAATTTTGCTTTGTTCTCTTGGTATTCTTAGTTGAAAACTTAATCTAGGAGTTTCATATGCTAATTTCTTAGACCTTGAAGGCCACCTCTTCAGAATGCATTTTAACAGTTTTTCACCACTGGAGGGTGTTAGTTCACGTATTTCATATAGATAACACTGTGCTCGTGCACGTGAAGTTATCTGGGAGCAGGCACTGATTGGCTAGACTGCAAGTCTGTCAAAAGAACTGAAATAAAGGGGCAGTTTGCAGAGGCTTAGATACAAGATAATCACAGAGGTTAAAAGTATATTATTATAACTGTGCTGGTTATGCAAAACTGGGGAATGGGTAATAAAGGGATTATCTATCTTTTAAAACAATACAAATTCTGGTGTAGACTGTCCCTTTAAAGATCAGTATGGCAGTTGGACATTTTGACAACACTTAGAGTGGAGGCCTGTATATATTTATAGGTATGGGTGTTTAGTACAGAATAACTGGTGTGTGTGTACTTTAGTAGTTCCCTGAAGAGTTAATCTAGGGCTGTGATACTAGCAAGGGGTTAAATCATTGTGATGTGTTGCAAACAACAAAAGGGGTTTAGACCAAAAAATCTGCCTCCTAATATTTTGCTGTTTTAGATTAAAAATGCAGTTAAAAAAAAACCTTTTTATTTGACAGTGCCACACTTGTATTCCTTTGCATCTGTAAAACTTATTTGTAAAGTTGCTTCCATTTCTCAAAGGGACAACTTTCCAATGTACTTCTATTATCAATTTTGTTTCCTTCTCTTGGTATCCTTTGTTAAAGGAGAAAAAAATCCAGTACTGGGAGCTAGCTGAACAAATTGGACGAGCCAATGAAAAGAGGTATATTTGTGCAGCCACTAATCAGCAGCTAGCTAGCTTTTAATAGTGCATTGTTGTTCCTGAGCCTATCTATGTATGCCTTTCAACAAAGGATGCCAGGAGAACAACGCCAATTAGGTAATATAAGTAAATTGGAAAGTTTAATACTACATGCTCTATCTAAATCGTCAGAGTTTAATTTTGACTTTACTGTCGCTTTAAACTGATTCTTACAATTAAAAAGAACATAATCATAGTGTAAACATGTTTTAAAACATTTACCTTGTTGGAGATTGTTTTCATTGCAGTGCTAATTTGCTGATATGTTTGTTTAATGTACATTTAAACCTTTTATTAACAGGTTTTTGGCTATCAATTATTGAGAGTGCATCACATTTTGTCTTGGCAACAGTAGTGTTAACTCAGGTAAGACCGTTAAAAAGCTTCTTAATGCTGCTAATCTGCTCTTATAGCCTTGAAATTGAATGACGATGAAATATGTATGAATAAGCAGGGTTTGAAATATTATTTCTCTTTTTTGAATTAGTATTATTGTGTTTTTTATTTTGATTTATTTTCTTTCCCAGTTAGTGCTTCCAAGTTAAAGGGATATGAAGAACAATTTTCTTCTTTCATGATTCAGATAGAGCATGCAATTGTAAGCAACTTTCTAATTTACTGCTATTATCAAATTTTCTTCGTTCTCTAGGTAACTTTATTTGAAAAAGCAGGAATGTAAGTTTAGGAGCCGGCCCATTTTTGGTTCAGAACCTGGGTAGTGCCTGCTGATTGGTGGCTAAATGTAGTGGCTAAGTGTCTTCCTCTTCCCTACCTTCTCCATTTCTTTTTTTTTTTTTTCAGCTTAAATTCCAAATTTTCCCTCTATTAATAGCATTAAAGGACCAGTGTACCCATCAATAACAAGTTAATGTTCCTAAAGTAAATACAATGACTAAAACAATTAGACATCTAAAGTTAAACTTGTAACAATACATTTAGTCATTCTTTTAGCTTTTTATTCCTACTCCTGTGATTAATCTCCACGGTCAGACTCGGCTCCAGAACAAATTAAATAGGGGGGCATTTTTTTTTCACGAGGGGGCACGCATTGTTTTACAAAGCATGTATGAGAGTCAAAATAAGATAAGAATGAGGGGACATCCCTTACAAGAGAAATAAAATAATGCTACACTGACAGTGCAATTATCACTCGGAGTGATATCATCATTTCTACTCAAATACACTTGCAACAGAAGCATCTGACAGAAGCACTTTTAATCCACACTGCACTGAGACTATAGTGGAAATATCAAGCAAATGCATATAGAGAGTAAACTACTGGTTAAAGGGACACTGAACCCTATTTTTTTCTTTTGTGATTCTGATAGAGCATGAAATTTTAAGCAACTTTCTAATTTACTCCTATTATCAAATTGTCTTTATTCTCTTGGTATCTTTATTTGAAATGCAAGAATGTAAGTTTAGATGCCGGCCCATTTTTGGTGAACAACCTGGGTTGCCCTTACTGGATAAATTCATGGACCAATAAAAAAGTGCTGTCCAGAGTAATAAAACAAGAAAAAAAGCTTAGATGTCTTCTTTTTCAAATAAAGATAGCAAGAGAATGAAGAAAAAATGATAATAGGAGTAAATTAGAAAGTTGTTTAAAATTGCATGTTCTATCTGAATCACAAAAGAAAAAAAATGGGTTCATTGTCCCTTTAATGTTATCAGCTGGTAATGTTAGTAAACAAAATAAAATATGTGTGACGTGAAGATATATTAGCATCAGGAAAACAACACACTTTGCCTGTACAAGTTAGTGACCCGCTATGCCAGTCACAGGCGCAGAGCGAATGCTGCCCGCCTGCCCGGTGGGTATATAATGCGGGCACAGAGCAGGGTCAAAGCTCGGTTAACACTGTATAATATAGTAAATAGAAAAGCTTGGGACTTACTGTGATACAGCAACCGATGTGCGCCTCTGAGGGTCGCCATGTTTATGTAAAGTGGAAGCATTCCCTTAGTGTGCTGCTGCTGTTGGATGAGAAGGGCTCCTTCCCTACTGCTTGTTTTGCTGGCCCAGTGCAGGCATTGGACTGTAACATGAGCACAACATGCTTATGGGCTGGACAAGAGGTTGGCATTGTATAAGGAACCACCCACTGTATGTGACTGGTATAGATAGAGACGCTATGCTGGGAACATCTACTGCGTGTGACTGCTATATACACACTTTAATGGGAACACCCACACCATGATTGATATGTACACAATTTGCTGAGAGGTTGCTGGTATCATTTGTGAACTGTTCCCATTGAGTGACTGGTTTACACATTCTTTGAGAATATTTACAGTTCGGGGCTGGTGTTATAGCTACCCTAGGTGAAGGCGCATTGCGTATAAGAAATTTATACAGTCTCCCTGTAAGAGTCTGGTTTGCACACATTATGCAGGGAACAGTTTCTGTGTGTTGCTTGTAAAAGGTCAGCATCATTCCACTGAGAAAGTTATCACACACAATATGCTGTGTGAATACCCACTTGGTGACTGGTATCACTAGGGCTACCACCTTTCCAGAATTATGACACACCTATTTATATAATAACAAAAATATTTTTTTGAGGGGGCACAGCATTCCATTTGGGCGAGCATTGCCCGTCAATCCCCCCCTTGGAGCCGACCCTGTCCACGGTGCTGGCACTCCCCCAGAAAAAGGCTGTGCTGTGCTTGAGTCTAGCACGCAGACCCTCCAATCATAGGCTATATGTAAATGCACATGAAATGAATGTATAATGAACATTAAAACTGCAGAAATCCTCTCTGTATTTCCTGCTAAACAGTGAAAATAAATCGCCTTGAAAAATTCAGATAGAGCATGCAATTTTGAGCAACTTTCTAATTTACTCCTATTATCAAATTTTCTTCATTCTCTTTGTATGTTTATTTAAAAAGCAAGAATGTAAGTTTAGATGCCTGCCCATTTTTGGGGAACAACCTGGGTTGTCCTTGCTGATTGGACAGCACCAATAAACAAGTGCTGTCCATGGTCTGAACCAAAAATTTGCTGGCTCCTTAGCTTAGATGCCTTCTTTTTCAAATAAAGATAGCAAGTGAACGAAGAAAAATTGATAATAGGAGTAAATTAGAAAGTTGCTTAAAATTGCATGCTCTATCTGAATAATGAAATATAAAATTTGGGTTTCGTGTCCCTTTAACTGGTGGACATTCCCAAAAATAATGCAAAATATCCACCACAGGGAAATCGCATTTGGCCAACAGTTATATTCTGCAATCACAACCTCTTATATATGTTTTTATTTCTGTGATAACCTTGTTTCTTAGCTTCTGCAAACTGCCCCCTTATCTCTTTTCTTTTGACAGACTTTCATTTTAGCCAATCAGTGCTTAATTCATAAATAACTCAGTGGGAGTGAGCACAATGTTATATGTAAGGCACAAATGAACTAGCGCTGTCTAGCTGTGATAAACTGTCAAAATTAACTGAGTTAAGAGGCGGCCTTCAAGAGCTTAGAAATTAGCATGTGAGCCTACCTAGGTTTAGCTTTCAACAAAGAATACCAAGAGAACAAAGCAAATTTGATGATAAAAGTAAATTGGAAAGTTGTTTAATTGCATTCACTATTTGAATCATGAAAGTTTCATTTTGACTAGACTGTCCCTTTAAAGTGAAAGTCAATCCTAGCGTTTGTGAAATGCTAGGATTGACCATTTAAACAAATAAAGGTGACTTTCATTCATGATGTATAAAATACTTCATGCTGAAAGCTCCTTTACTTCTTTCAAGCGTTCGCCGCTCTGAGCTGCTAAGGCAGCCCATGGCAGAACGCTGTTTTGCTAGAGAGGTGATGTTTTCACCTGTTAGCCAATAGCTGTGCGGGAAATCCGGCTTGGCACCCTTGGGAGCCGGATTTCCCGCACGCTATTTGCTAAGATGTGGAAACATCACCTCTTGGCAAAACCAGCATTCTGCCGTGGACGGACGCTTGAAACAAATAATAGAGCTTTCTGCATGTATTTTATACCTCATGAATAAATGTCCCCTTTATTTGTTACAATGGTCAATCCTAGTGGGCACTGTTTAACAGATATGCTGGATCACTTCTAGTGATTCAGCATTTCCATGACATCTCCCTTTAAAGGGACACTGAACCCAATTTTTTTTCTTTCGTGATTCAGATAGAGCATTCAATTTCTTTCATGTAATTAGCAAGAGTCCATGAGCTAGTGACGTATGGGATATACATTCCTACCAGGAGGGGCAAAGTTTCCCAAACCTAAAAATGCCTATAAATACACCCCTCACCACACCCACAAATCAGTTTTACAAACTTTGCCTCCCATGGAGGTGGTGAAGTAAGTTTGTGCTAGATTCTATGTTGATATGTGCTTCGCAGCAGGCTGGAGCCCGGTTTTCCTCTCAGAGTGCAGTGAATGTCAGAGGGATGTGAAGAGAGTATTGCCTATTTGAATTCAATGGTCTCCTTCTACGGGATCTATTTCATAGGTTCTCTGTTATCGGTCGTAGAGATTCATCTCTTACCTCCCTTTTCAGATCGACGATATACTCTTATATATACCATTACCTCTACTGATTCTCTTTTCAGTACTGGTTTGGCTTTCTACTACATGTACATGAGTGTCCTGGGGTAAGTAAGTCTTATTTTCTGTGACACTCTAAGCTATGGTAGGGCACTTTTATATAAAGTTCTAAATATATGTGTTTAAACATTTATTTGCCTTGATTCAGGATGTTCAATATTCCTTATTTCAGACAGTCAGTTTCATTATTTGGGATAATGCATTTGAATAAATAAATTTTTCTACCTTAAAATTTGACTTTTTTTTCCTGTGGGCTGTTAGGCTCGCGGGGGCTGAAAATGCTTCTTTTTATTGCGTCATTCTTGGCGCGGACTTTTTTGGCGCAAAAAAAATTTCTTAGTCATTTCCGGCGTCATACTTGTCACCGGAAGTTGTTTGTATTTGCGTAATTTTTTTGACGTTTTTGCACCAAAGATGTCGGCGTCACCGGATGTGGCGTCATTTTTGGCGCCAAAGCATTTAGGCGCCAAATAATGTGGGCGTCTTTTTTGGCACTAAAAAATATGGGCATCATTATTGTCTACACATTATTTAAGTCTCATTGTTTATTTGCTTCTGGTTGCTAGAAGCTTGTTCATTGGCATTTTTTCCCATTCCTGAAACTGTCATTTAAGGATTTTGATAAATTTTGCTTTATATGTTGTTTTTTCTATTACATATTGCAAGATGTCTCAGATTGACCCTGGATCAGAAGCTACTTCTGGAAATTCGCTGCCTGATGCTGGATCTACCAAAGCTAAGTGCATTTGTTGTAAACTTGTGGTAACTGTCCCTCCGGCTGTTGTTTGTGATGAATGTCATGATAAACTTGCTAATGCAAATAATATTTCCTTTAGTAATGTTCCTTTACCTGTTGCTGTTCCATCAACATATAATACTCAGGGTGTTCCTGTTAACATAAGAGATTTTGTTTCTAAATCCATTAGGAATGCTATGTCTGCTATTCCTCCTTCCAGTAAACGTAAAAAGACTTTTAAAACTTCTCATTTATCGGATGAATTTTTAAATGAACATCATCATTCTGATTCTGTTTCTGATGATGATTTCTCTGGTTCAGAGGATTCTGTTTCAGAAATTGACACTGATAAATCTTCATATTTATTTAAAATGGAATTTATTCGTTCTTTACTTAAAGAAGTCTTAATTGCATTAGAAATAGAGGAATCTGGTCCTCTTGATACTAAATTTAAACGTTTAAATACGGTTTTTAAACCTCCTGTAGTTATTCCTGAAGTTTTTCCCGTCCCTGATGCTATTTCTGAAGTAATTTCCAGGGAATGGAATAATCTGGGTAATTCTTTTACTCCTTCTAAAAGGTTTAAAAAATTGTATCCTGTGCCATCTGACAGATTAGAGTTTTGGGACAAAATCCCTAAAGTTGATGGGGCTATCTCTACTCTTGCTAAACGTACTACTATTCCTACGGCAGATAGTACTTCTTTTAAGGATCCTTTAGATATGAAATTTGAATCCTTTCTAAGAAAATCTTATTTATGTTCAGGTAATCTTCTTAGGCCTGCTATATCTTTGGCGGATGTTGCTGCAGCTTCAACTTTCTGGTTGGAGGCTTTAGCACAACAAGTAACAGATCATAATTCTCATAGCATTGTTAATCTTCTTCAACATGCTAATAACTTTATTTGTGATGCCATCTTTGATATCATTAGGGTTGATGTCAGGTATATGTCTTTAGCTATTTTAGCTAGAAGAGCTTTATGGCTTAAAACTTGGAATGCTGATATGTCTTCTAAGTCAACTTTGCTATCCCTTTCTTTCCAAGGTAATAAATTGTTTGGTTCACAGTTGGATTCTATTATTTCAACTGTTACTGGGGGGAAAGGAACTTTTTTACCACAGGATAAAAAATCTAAAGGTAAATATAGGGCTGCTAATTGTTTTCGTTCCTTTCGTCAGAATAAGGAACAAAAGCCTGATCCTTCCTCTACAGGAACGGTTTCTTTTTGGAAACCATCTCCAGTTTGGAATAAATCCAAGCCTTTTAGAAAGCCAAAGCCAGCTCCCAAGTCCACATGAAGGTGCGGCCCTCATTCCAGCCCAGCTGGTAGGGGGCAGATTACGTTTTTTCAAAGAAATTTGGATCAATTCGATTCACAGTCTTTGGATTCAGAACATTGTTTCACAAGGGTACAGAATAGGTTTTAAGATAAGGCCTCCTGCAAGAAGATTTTTTCTTTCTCGCGTTCCAATGAATCCAGTGAAGGCTCAAGCATTTCTGAAATGTGTTTCAGATCTAGAGTTGGCTGGAGTAATTGTGCCAGTTCCAGTTCTGGAACAGGGTCTGGGGTTTTACTCAAATCTATTCATTGTACCAAAGAAGGAGAATTCCTTCAGACCAGTTCTGGATTTAAAAATATTGAATCGTTATGTAAGAATACCAACATTCAAAATGGTAACTATAAGGACTATTCTGCCTTTTGTTCAGCAAGGGCATTATATGTCCACAATAGATTTACAAGATGCATATCTGCACATTCCGATTCATCCAGATCATTTTCAGTTTCTGAGATTCTCTTTTCTAGACGAGCATTACCAGTTTGTGGCTCTGCCGTTTGGCCTAGCAACAGCTCCAAGGATTTTTATAAAGGTTCTCGGTGCCCTTCTATCTGTAATCAGAGAAAAGGGTATTGTGGTATTTCCTTATTTGGACGATATCTTGGTACTTGCTCAGTCTTCACATTTAGCAGAATCTCATACGAATCGACTTGTATTGTTTCTTCAAGAACATGGTTGGAGGATCAATTTACCAAAGAGTTCATTAATTCCTCAGACAAGGGTAACCTTTTTAGGTTTCCAGATAGATTCAGTGTCCATGACTCTGTCTTTGACGGACAAGAGACGTCTGAAATTGGTTTCAGCTTGTCGAAACCTTCAGTCTCAATCATTCCCTTCGGTAGCCTTATGCATGGAAATTCTAGGTCTTATGACTGCTGCATCGGACGCGATCCCCTTTGCTCGTTTTCACATGCGACCTCTTCAGCTCTGTATGCTGAACCAGTGGTGCAGGGATTATACAAAGATATCACAATTAATATCTTTAAAACCGATGGTACTACACTCTCTGACGTGGTGGACAGATCACCATCGTTCAATTCAAGGGGCTTCTTTTGTTCTTCCAACCTGGACTGTGATCTCAACAGATGCGAGTCTGACAGGTTGGGGAGCTGTATGGGGGTCTCTGACAGCGCAGGGGGTTTGGGAATCTCAGGAGGCGAGATTACCAATCAACATTTTGGAACTCTGTGCGATTTTCAGAGCTCTTCAGTCCTGTCTAATTTCTGCGGTTCACATCCCAGGTATAGACAATTGGGAAGCGGATTATCTCAGTCGCCAGACTTTACATCCGGGCGAATGGTCTCTTCACCCAGAGGTATTTCTTCAGATTGTTCAAATGTGGGGACTTCCAGAAATAGATCTGATGGCTTCTCATCTAAACAAGAAGCTCCCCAGGTATCTGTCCAGATCCAGGGAGCCTCAGGCAGAAGCAGTGGATGCATTGTCACTTCCTTGGAAGTATCATCCTGCCTATATCTTTCCGCCTCTAGTTCTTCTTCCAAGAGTGATTTCCAAGATTCTAAAGGAGCGTTCGTTTGTTCTGCTGGTGGCTCCAGCATGGCCTCACAGGTTTTGGTATGCGGATGGCTACTTGCCAACCGTGGACTCTTCCGTTAAGACCAGACCTTCAATCGCAAGGTCCTTTTTTCCATCAGGATCTCAAATCATTAAATTTGAAGGTATGGAGATTGAACGCTTGATTCTCAGTCATAGAGGATTCTCTGACTCCGTAATTAATACTATGTTACAGGCTCGTAAATCTGTGTCTATGAAGATATATTATCGAGTCTGGAAGACTTACATTTCTTGGTGTTCTTCTCATCATTTTTCTTGGCATTCTTTTAGAATTCCTAGAATTTTACAGTTTCTTCAGGATGGTTTGGATAAAGGTTTGTCTGCAAGTTCCTTGAAAGGACAAATTTCTGCTCTTTCTGTGCTGTTTCACAGAAAGATTGCTAATCTTCCTGATATTCATTGTTTTGTATAGGCTTTGGTTCGTATAAAACCTGTCATTAAGTAAATTTCTCCTCCTTGGAGTTTGAATTTGGTTTTGGGGGCTCTTCAAGCTCCTCCGTTTGAACCTATGCATTCGCTGGACATTAAATTACTTTCTTGGAAAGTTTTGTTTCTTTTGGCCATCTCTTCTGCTAGAAGAGTTTCTGAATTATCTGCTCTTTCTTGTGAGTCTCCTTTTCTGATTTTTCATCAGGATAAGGCGGTGTTACGAACTTCATTTAAATTTAAATTTTTACCTAAGGTTGTGAATTCTAACAACATTAGTAGAGAATTTGTGGTTCCTTCATTGTGTCCTAATCCTAAGAATTCTAAGGAAAGATCGTTGCATTCTTTGGATGTAGTTAGAGCTTTGAAATATTATGTTGAAGCTACTAAAGATTTCCAAAAGACTTCTAGTCTATTTGTTATCTTTTCCGGTTCTAGGAAAGGCCAGAAGGCTTCTGCCATTTCTTTGGCATCTTGGTTCAAGTCTTTGATTCATCATGCTTATGTTGAGTCGGGCAAAACTCCGCCTCAAAGGATTACAGCTCATTCTACTAGGTCAGTTTCTACCTCCTGGGCGTTTAGGAATGAAGCTTCGGTTGATCAGATTTGCAAAGCAGCAACTTGGTCTTCTTTGTATACTTTTACTAAATTCTACCATTTTGATGTGTTTTCTTCTTCTGAAGCAGTTTTTGGTAGAAAAGTACTTCAGGCAGCTGTTTCTGTTTGATTCTTCTGCTTAAAATTTCAGTTTTTTCATTATAAAGATTAAAACTTTTGATTTGGGTTGTGGATTATTTTTTCAGCGGAATTGGCTGTCTTTATTTTATCCCTCCCTCTCTAGTGACTCTTGCGTGGAAGTTCCACATCTTGGGTATTCATTATCCCATACGTCACTAGCTCATGGACTCTTGCTAATTACATGAAAGAAAACATAATTTATGTAAGAACTTACCTGATAAATTCATTTCTTTCATATTAGCAAGAGTCCATGAGGCCCACCCTTTTTTTGTGGTGGTTATGATTTTTTTGTATAAAGCACAATTATTCCAATTCCTTATTTTTTATGCTTTCGCACTTTTTTCTTATCACCCCACTTCTTGGCTATTCGTTAAACTGATTTGTGGGTGTGGTGAGGGGTGTATTTATAGGCATTTTTAGGTTTGGGAAACTTTGCCCCTCCTGTTAGGAATGTATATCCCATACGTCACTAGCTCATGGACTCTTGCTAATATGAAAGAAATGAATTTATCAGGTAAGTTCTTACATAAATTATGTTTTTAAGCAACTTTCTAATTTACTCCTATTATAATTTTTTTTTCTTTGTTCTCTTGCTATCTTTATTTAAAAAACAAGAATGTGATGCATAGGAGCCGGCCCATTTTTGGTTGAGAACGTGGGTCATGCTTGTTTATTGGTGGGTAAATGTAAGCCTCCAATAAGCAAGCACTATCCATGGTGCTAAACCTAAAATGGGCTGTCTGCTAAGATTTACATTCCTGCTTTTAAAATAAAGATAGCAAGAGAAGGAAGAAGAATTGATAATAGGAGTAAATTAGAAAGTTGATTATAAATGTCATGCTCTATTTGAATCATAAAAGAAAGAATTTGGGTTCAGTGTCCCTTTAAGCTCATGTGCTTGGCGTACACATTAAAGGGACATTAAACACTAAATACATGCTAGATAGAATGATGCATTCAAAGAAAAGATTAGTCCATGACTAACATGAAGATGAATTTTTTAAAGTTTCATTAGTTGTTTAAAAAGTGACAAAATAAGTGTAAAGTTTTAGTGTCTATAAAACACTGGGAGCTGCCATGTTGTAACTTGTGTTACCTTCTCTGCTTTGGCCAATTAGGGACAGTTATAAATAGGTCACTAGAGTGTGCAGCCAATGGTTGTGCTGGATTTAACAGTGTGCTGCACTTCCATTTCTAACAGGAACTGAAAAGCTCACAATTTCAGAATGGAATTACAGGCAAAGAGGACAAAATACATAATGAAAGTATATTGCAGAGTTGTTTTATATATACAATTTATCATTTTATATTACCATCTCAAAGTGTTTAATGTCCCTTTATGAAATCTCCTGGGCAGATTGATACATCTTGTTTGCAAACACACTCATTCAGAGCTGTCAAATTGCATTATTAGATATTGGTCACAAATTATTTGTAGTCTCTGCTCCAGATAACAATGTGGCTTAAATTTCTTATTCAATGTAAGAAGATCTTAGATAACACAATTTTATCTGCTAGCAATAGAAGTTATCAAGAAATATACTTTTCTGAAGTCAATTCCTTAGCCCTTTTGTCTACAAATACAATATCAACTATCTGTTAGTGTTAAAAGTAATCATGCGATACTGGTTTCACTGGTGATTGTAATGTTTGAGGGACCCATAGCTTCTAATATTTTACTGTAGTGTTAAATTATTGATTATTCTGCACATACCTATATAGTAACACCTTTGTCTTTTTCTTTTGTATTCTTTCTGACGCTTAAATTTGGAATACATGGGTCAACCCCATGCTAATAATGTATCGAAAATGTATTGGCTGTATCATTATGATCTTTATCTTGAAATGGAAAAAGTACTGTAGTGGCATCTGGGTTACAGACACACAAAGAATGCATTTACAGTATATTAGATTATTACAATCTGCAGCCATAGCTTATCGATACTGGACTGTAAGTGATGCATTAATTTAGCGTCACCACCATATCCAAGATTTACCCAAATTAAACTATGGCTGCAAAATAAGGGAAATATTTGTCAGCTTAACATGAGATTGGTTCTACATGTTGGTAATTTTAATGTTTCTTCAAATACAGAACAGGAAGATTGTACTAACGTGAGCAGCATTTTGAAAAAAAAGACTGACGGCACGTTATCTGCAGTAAGTGGGTTTTTCCCTTATTAACATGGGGAACAGTGCCTTGAAAGCCCATCTAGAGACAGCACAGAAAACAGGAGTGTTCCAGCTGACCGGGAAGGCATTAACTGAGGTGAGATGAAAATGTTGTCTCGGTTTTTAATTGCAGAGTCTGAGTAAACTATAACTTTTTAAATAGGGACATCATAACTTCTTGTGTATGTGAAGTATGAAATACAACATGTGCAAATAGATTAAATAATTATTTTCATTGTATTTAGATGACGTTTTTATCTGTACTGGAATTGGCAGCGTTTTTATGGTCCATAGGATGGAATGACTTCAACATTCTTTTTAGTAAATTGTTCATCTCTTAACTAGCACAAAAAACATAACTAACAACACTAATGTTGCTAAAGTCTAACATGAATGCACTCATTTTTTCTTTGCATAGATGTTTTGTGGATGATCTATTTATATAGCCCATAAAGTTTTTTTGTTTTTTTTTAATTGTATAGTTTTGCTTATTTTTAAATAACATTTATCTGATTTTCAGACTCCTAACCAAGCCCAAAAGTTTTATGAGAATACCGTCAGCTACCTACTCCAGCTTGCTCCTGTTTGTGTAAAGGGTCTTTTCATATGCAAAATAAGGGGGAGGGGTGTCTCATTTCCCACTTGCATTGGGCTTTCCAGCTACCTTTTCAATAGAGCTAAACTGAGAGCTTCTAAGTAAGTTTTTATTTGAAATAGTTTTTATTAAGTTTTATAATAACGTACTCAGGCATGTACAATTAACAAAACAGTGTAATCAACAAATTTCCATTTTAATCTATTCTCTGTAGACCTTAATATTACTTCAATGAAGGGATAAGTATGTGATAGATAATAAGTGATAGGTGATTGGCCCCGGCTCCTGAATGTAATCTTAATTTTATGTCGTATGTTCACTGTAAAGATTTGTTATTTCTCCTCTCTCTAGCTTCATGGTACATAATATATGGTTCCCATTGTATAACAAAATTTTCTTTAGTGTTTAGAGTTTCTGCTGCCATACTTGCCATTTCATAATGGTGTGCTATCTTTTTTCAATGGACCCAAAGCTAGGAGGCGCAGATTTCCAAAACTGTGCTACGTTAATTCTTACTACTGTACATATTGTCATAACTAATTTATGATGCCTTTTCGGTATTTGTGGTAATGGGAAGTGTAGTAATGCATGTTCAGGATGTAACATGATTTCTTTCTGAAAAATGGAACTAAGTAGATCAGATGTTCTCTCCCAAGTCTCCCTAATTTTGTCACACTGCCACCACATGTGCAAATATGTCCCTCTATCACCACATCCCTTGAAGCAAAGCCTCAGTGATGAGTCTTCAGAGCTTCCAAACCTAGTTGGGTGCAAGTACCATCTGAAAGCCACCTTGAGAAAATTTTCCTTAAGTAAAGCATTATGTGTGAATGACATTCCCTTGGCTAAGTTTGAGTACCATGTCTTCAGAGGCCACGTCTTATCTAGATCTTGTTCCCATTTCATAATGGTTGGTGATTTAGTCTCTCTAAAACTATTGTTAAACATAGGGTATCGTACCATGTGTCAGGTCTTTAGTTAAACATAAGGATTCAAATATAGTGGGTGTCTGTATCTTGAAAGTACCTGTCACCTCATGAACTCTAGATTTCAATTGTAGATAATGATACCATATATTTCTGTCATCAGGATCAATGGCTTTATATTGCTCGTATGATATAAAAAAAACTGTCGCCCACCAGCACATCAGCTATTCTATATAGCCCCTTGTTAGCCCATTTCTGTTGTGTAAGTGAGTCTATTGAGGTTTGTGGTAGTATCAGAGGTGTTAATTTTGAATTGACTTGGATCAATGGAAATTTGGCAGTCAGCTTATTCCATATAAAAATAGTGTGTGATATCGCTACAATTTTGTGTATTAGAGGCTGTCCATGTTTTTTTCGGACCATAATAGTCTTGAGATTTGTTCTGTATCAGCAGCTGCCGATCCAATATGTGTCCATAGGCTCAGCTATTGGAATAGAGATCGGTAAAGATCTAAATAAATATAGTAATTTTGGCAGAAGAGTCCTTTTAGTGGAGACAATTCTTCCATAAAAAGATATCTTGAGTCTTAACCACTTGGTGATTAAATTTCTGATATGTGTAAACATAGGGAGATAATTTACTTGATATAAAGAGTAGATATTGGCAGGAAGATATATTCCCAGGTACTTAAGTTTTTCTCCTACATTGGTGTATCCGGTCCACGGCTTCATCCTTACTTGTGGGATATTCTCAATCCCTACAGGAAGTGGCAAAGAGAGCACACAGCAAAGCTGTCCATATAGCTCCCCTCAGGCTCCGCCCCCCAGTCATTCTCTTTGCCGCTCTAACTAGTAGCATCTCCCCGGGGGTGGTAAAGAGTATGTGGTGTTAGTTGTAGTTTTTTATTTCTTCTATCAAGAGTTTGTTATTTTAAAATAGTGCCGGCTTGTACTATTTACTCTGCAGCAGAAAGTGAAGAAGATTTCTGCTAAGAGGACTATGATTTTAGCACCAGTAACTAAAATCCATTGCTGTTCCCACGCAGGACTGTTGAAACCAGATAACATCAGTTGGGGGGAACAGTTTGCAGGCTTGCTTCAGGTATGATCAGTCAGTCAAGACCCAGTAATGCTAGAAGACTGTCAGAAATTCCCTCTGGGATAGGTAAGCCATTGTTATTAGATTCAGCAATAAAAGGATGGCTTATTTTAAGGGCTTATGCTGGTTGACACTATTGTGGGCTAATCGATTGCTTTTTAGCAAGTTTTCAACTTAAATAGGTGTTTTTTTATCAACTTAAAACACTTTTGGGGATTAATTTGCGCCTGGCACTTAGTTGGACACCTAATCTAGTCAGAAAGGCCCCTCCACTCTGGTATGCAGAGGAAGGAAGCCTCATTTTCGCGCCTCAATTGTGCACTTGTTTTGACTAGCCAGTTCATGCAGCTTCACGTGGGGAGTCCGGAGGCATCAGGAAGGGCTCCAGGGAGGCTTATATTCTTAACAAAATAACCCTAAGGAAGGTAAAAGCCACATGGCAAGCTGTGGCAGAGTACTGTAGTGTGTTAACCGGTTAACTGCTGTTATTAGCTCCGGTTTGGGCATTAAGGGGTTAATTGGTCTGAAAATTTGTGTGCAACCTTTTCAAAGCATTATGAGATGAGAGAGGTATCCAAGATCATCAAATGGGCAGAGGATCGCTCCTGCCATCTATCAGAAATTCACATCCCAGGAGGGGACAACTGGGAAGCGGATTATCTGAGTCGTCAGACTTTCCATTCGGGGGAGTGGGAACTTCACCCGGAGGTTTTTGCCCAGTTAACTCAACTATGGGGCATTCCGGATCTGGATCTGATGGCGTCACGTCAGAACTCAAAAGTTCCATGTTACGGGTCCAGGTCCAGGGATCCCAAGGCGACACTGGTAGATGCCTTAGCAGCGCCTTGGTCGTTCAATCTAGCTTATGTCTTTCCACCGTTCCGTTTGAACCTCTACATTCCATAGATATTAAGTTACTATCTTGGAAAGTTTTGTTTTTGGTTTCTATCTCTTCCGCTAGAAGAGTTTCTGAATTGTCTGCTTTGCAGTGTAATTCACCCTATCTGGTGTTTCATACAGATAAGGTTGTTTTACGTACCAAACCTGGTTTTCTTCCAAAAGTGGTTTCCAATAAGAATATTAACCAGGAAATAGTTGTTCCTTCTCTGTGTCCTAACCCAGCTTCTAACAAGGAACGTCTGTTACACAATCTCGATGTGGTTCGTGCTTTGAAGTTTTACCTAAAAGCAACTAAAGATTTCAGACAAACTTTGTCCTTGTTTGTCGTCTATTCTGGTAAGAGGAGAGGTCAAAAGGCGACTGCGACCTCTCTGTCTTTCTGGCTGAAAAGCATCATCCGGTTGGCTTATGAGACTGCTGGAAGGCAGCCTCCTGAACGAATTACAGCTCACTCTACTAGAGCTGTGGCTTCCACTTGGGCTTTCAAGAATGAGGCTTCTGTTGAACAGATCTGTAAGGCAGCGACTTGGTTTTCACTGCATACATTTGCCAAATTTTACAAATTCGATACTTTTGCTTCTTCGGAGGCTATTTTTGGGAGAAAGGTTTTGCAAGCAGTGGTGCCTTCCGTTTAGGTTACCTGACTTGTTCCCTCCCTTCATCCGTGTCCTAAAGCTTTGATATTGGTTCCCACAAGTAAGGATGAAGCCGTGGACCGGATACACCAATGTAGGAGAAAACAGAATTTATGTTTACCTGATAAATTTCTTTCTCCTACGGTGTATCCGGTCCACGGCCCACCCTGGCATTTTAGTCAGGTTTAAATTTATTTTTATAAACTACAGTTACCACTGCACCCTATGGTTCTCCTTTTTCTCCTAACCGTCGGTCGAATGACTGGGGGGGCGGAGCCTGAGGGGAGCTATATGGACAGCTTTGCTGTGTGCTCTCTTTGCCACTTCCTGTAGGGATTGAGAATATCCCACAAGTAAGGATGAAGCCGTGGACCGGATACACCGTAGGAGAAAGAAATTTATCAGGTAAACATAAATTCTGTTTTTTTGTGCCCATTTGAAAGTAAAGTTAAGTTCTAATAGTTTTTTTGTGTGTTGGGGTAAATTAATGCCGAGTGCTTCACATTTATCCTCGTTTATTTTGTAACCGGACAGAATTCAATAATTAAGTGTTGAATATAGTGGTGGGAGGGAGAGTAGTGGTTTAGTTAATGATAATATTATATCATCTGCAAATAGCGAAACTTTATCGTTAGCTCCTACTCTGAGACCAGATATGTCAGGATCACTTCTGATATGGATAGCTAGCGGTTCGATACATAAAGCGAACAGCAATGGAGACAGAGGGCAGCCCTGTCTCGTCCCATTACTGATCTGAATTGGCTTAGACTGATAACCTGAAAGCTTGACGAAAGCTGAGGGGTGCGAGTAAAGGGTGGTAAGAGCATCATGAAAAGCTTGGGTGATACCCGTCCTCTCCAGGACCGCAAACATGTAATCCCAGTTGATTCTGTCAAACTCCTTCTCTGCGTCCAAAGAAAGGAACAGAGTAGGCGTTTTTTCCACCGTAGCCACATTAATCAAATCTATAATCTTACAAATGTTATCCGGGGCCTCTCTGTTTTATATGAATCCCACTTGGTCTGGGTGGATTAATGATGTGAGAATGGGATTGAGTCTTAAAATTTTTGTGAATAATTTTACGTCTTGATTTATCAATGAGATGGGTCTATAATTCTGACAGTGCTGTTTATTTTTTCCCGGCTTGGGTATGACTGCTATTCTGGCCATGAGCATTTCTTTAGGTATTTCTTTACCCTGCATTATTGTACTAAATACCAATAAAAGTTGGGGTACTAGAACATCTTGCAAAGATTTATTAAAAAATACCTGAGTATCCATCTGGACCTGGTGCTTTAGAACTTTTCATAGTTTTTATATCTAATTTAATCTCATCCTGAGATATAGGAACATTCAATTTAATTGCGCTCTTCGACTGAAATTTTGGGAAGTGTGTTGGAACCTAAAAATTTATCTAAGTCCTCAAGACTATTTTTATCTTTTTTATGTAAAGGAAGGTTGCAGAGATCGCAATAAAAATCAGCGAATATATTGGCAATACTAAGGGGGTCGTTGGTACTTTTATTATCAGGTAATTGAAGTTGTGGAACTCTAAGTAAGTTTTTAAACGATTTTATACTGGATTTTTATATCAGTATCTGTGCATCTTATTTTTTATAGTAGTGCCTATTACATGCAGTTATATGAAAATGAGTGTATACTGTCCCTTTAAAGAGTCCTTATAGTGCAAAAATGACATGCTCTATTTTGTGTGTGTAATTTTAGCATTACTGACCCTGCAAGCCTATGTCTTTAACCTCCACAAAGTACTATACCTAAACTGCAGAGAGCTACTGGTTCTGAGTGCACACAGTCGCTGACCCAATAAGCAGCAGTAGTTGCATGACCCAGCTGTGTGATTGCCAGTACTGATTGTGTCACCAGCTGTGTTTGCTCAGGGACCATCAGTTGTCTGCAGTTACCGAGTTGTACTTTAACTATGTGTTTAACCTCTTACTCTCAATGGGACAAGCAGTAGGGTGGCTGATTGTACTGAACATTGACATAAATCCTAAAAAATGCCTTAGCTTAATGGCTGGCCAGATGGACGGTTATTTAAGCAATCAATGCAGTATAGGTAAAATTACCGAATGAAGCACATGATGATCAATTAAGAAGGCTCAAAGATAGGCAGTAAGTGAGATTATGAAAACGGATATAACCATTAATGACACTTTAAGTGATGTGGTAGTGATAAAGAAGATTCTTCTAAATAAGTAAAGGATTTTTTAAATTTGCCTAAATACTGATGTTATATATATTTGAGGATATAGGCGGCCCCCCCTTCTGGAGCGTGTAGAAAAAAATAAAAATAACACTGTAATATTTACAATACCTTGTCTGCTTGTTATGTCCTGCCGCTGGGGCAATTATTATCCAGGTGTCACAATAGTACTGAAAAGGGAACACACACGAGAATGCAGTATAACAATAACAGTGTTTATTATGAACTTATTACAATAACAACATAAATCAGTAATCTGTTTATAAAGCAAGGCAGAGATTAAACTATAAACACATTACTTATCTTCGGATTTCACAGGTGCTAATGTCTGAGACTTCTCTCTAAGATTTTGCCCAATTTTTTTTTCTAACCCCCACCCCCTTTCAGCAATTCTAATAATTAAAGTGCAGTTTAGCAGGCGAGTCTATAGTTATGTCAATCATATTTCATTAAGGGAGTGTAGCAAAAAATAAGTGTTCTCATAACAATCGAATAATCTCACACTTATGCAGTAGCACTATCTCCTTTGGAATGTGACACCCCCTCTTTCTAGATAATAACACTGCTTGAGAACAAAACAGCAGAGTGAAATACCAGTGTAAGGGATATGAAACCCAAATATTTTCTTTCATAATTTAGAATTTTAAACAACTGTCTAATATACTTTTTATTACATTTTCTTTGTCTCTTGGTATCTTTTGTTGAAAAGCAAGGACGTATGCTTAGGAGCCGGCCCATTACTCAAGCACTATATGGCTACAGTTTTGCAAGAATGTTATCCATTTGCAACAGCACTAGATGGCAGCACTTTTTCCTGCTGTGTGGTGCTCCAGATGCCTACGTAACTCTTCAACACAGAATATCATGGGAACTAAATATTGACACATGAGAAGAAAAGTTTCCAGCGCCTAGAGGAAAATATACCTGCTACACTATAAAGAAGACCCCCTAATAGGTCTTAATTGAAAGATACAATATTGGATATATAGGAGCGCCAATGGCTAAGGTATATCACAGGAATAAATGGGTGTAATATAAAAATTAAGTCCTGGTAATTAACAGGATGACCAACCTAGTTTATAATATAAGTTTGATCAAAAGCCTTAAAACTGATAAAAATGAAATTTCATTTATTAAAATCCAAATCCAAACAGAGCAACCAAGTTTAGTTGATAAACATAAAAATGAAAATAAATGAATGAATGAATAAAATCACACAAGTAGATGAATAAGAGTAAATGCACAGACCTATAAAAATGGGTCTAACCTATTCTATAATTTGAAGTTGATAAATTTCTTATGACAATATGGACATCAAATCTTCAAAGTGGTAATGTACTTAAGCTGTGAAAGAGATAATAGTGTGTTTCAATACTTCAAGAGAGGAATAAACCAATGGGTTAGGGTATGGACAGGTGCTAATGAATTCCTGGGAGTTGGTAATATGGAAATAATATTTTCCAATATGCCGATTTTTAAAAAGGGGTTATTTAAAAGGGTATAGCAAAACAAGTGTGTGTGTATATGTGAAAAAATCGAACTGATTGTCAACAAGTGATAAACTCATCCAGTGACTTACTATAATCTAATTAGGACAATACCGGTATGTCCCTCTACACAAACAATCTAATGTAACACGTGCTATCCAAATATACAAATAAAATGAAATCACAATTGTGCACAAAAAATTAAGCTTGTGAAAAATACTGACCAAACAGAACTGCAGTGTGTGAAAACCAAATTACGGTGAAAATAAATATTAACCAGAACTCATATAAATAACTCCACGAACTTGATAGGTTATATAGTGACCGTGGAGATAAATATTAACCAAAACTCCACAATCTTAATAAATTGTTTAGTGACCGTGGACCATCTGGCTATCGTTTAGCCGATGATAATATCAGTGGGTTGAATGAATTAGCCAGACGTTAACTAAATGGTAATTGGTTTGAATCACAATAAGCAAACTAAACAATAAATCACAGTTCACACCCTCTCTAATTTTTCCATTAACAAGTCTAAATCGGAAATTTTAAATATAAATATGAAAAAAAATTACATACAAACAATTAAACAAATCAAATCGTTCTCATGGTGCTCTCACACACTTAAATACCTGGGCATTAAACTGGCGCCAACTTTTGAAGACATGTTCACAACAAACTACATCCCACTTAAACACGCAATTATTAGCAATCTCTATTCATGGAGATCTAAACAGATTTCCTGGTTGGGACGTATAGAAGTTATTAAAATGAACATTTTCACAAGAATACTCTACTACCTCCAAACACTACCTATTCCACTGCCCAAAAACTACATACCCTCCATACAAAAAGCTTTTAAAGACTATATTTGGAATAAAAGACCACCGAGAATAAACCAACATATAATGCAATCACCTAGGTCACAGGGAGGACTGGGAGTCCCGAATCTCGAATTGTATAGACAGGCTATATTCCTACAGAGAGTTGTGGAATGGAATATTCATTACCACCACAAACACTGGGTTCCCTTAGAACACCTAATACACCAAAAGCCCCATTTGGGTAGACTGTGTTGGTATAATTCCAATACACATCACCTCAAACCAGATAGCAACCCGGTAACGAAAGAGACATTCCAGGTATGGAACAAAACCATTAACACATCACTATTTATCTCCTCTATACCGTCACCATTGACGTCCCTTCTGGAAAATGGAGAGTTCACACTGCGACCTCCAGTAACCAGAATAGACCCAGGAGGCCTCATTAAAGACATAACGGTACGAACCATTATTGCAAACGAGTCCATACGCACACAAACTGACCTGATAGCAGAGGGTCATGAATGCTTCTCCAACTGGTTCACATACAGAAAAGCCAGAAGCTATATACTTAGGCACAAAGAACACAATAACATGACTAGACCGTTAACAAACTTTGAATCCCTATGCGTACAAACTCCACCACTTAGACACACATTATCCATTATTTATAAACTTCTATCTCAGAAACCTCCAGGACACATACCCCCGTATTTAGAGAAATGGGAAACAGATCTGGGCATCATCATTCTCCCTCAAACGAGTAACGCAATTCTACATGCCACTATGAGAGCCTCTGTGTCCTCTTCTATCTTAGAACATAATTTCAAAATATTTCACAGATGGTATTTTGCCCCAAAGAAATTACACAGACTGTTCCGCTCCAAATCGAACAGATGCTGGAGATGCGGTCATGTAAATAGTAATGATGCACATATGTGGTGGTGGTGTAATGACATTCAAAATTTTTGGAGACAAGTAATCAATGAAATAGAATCTATATTGGGATTTGAGTTTCCCTTAGATCCCGCAATTTGGCTATTAAATAAACCACCAAATATTAAATATAAACCCTATCTCCGCCTGTTTAAGATAATGACAAACGGAGCAAAACAACTAATAGCCAGGAATTGGAGGAGTAATGGAGTCCCTCCATTGACAATGTGGGTAGAGAAAGTAACAGACCTATTAGAATTGGAGGAATATCACTACCTTAAAACTGGAAAAATGGAAACCTACACAGAAATGTCCCAGACGTGGGAGACATACATACATACCGAATAAACACAGATAACACTACTGATTAACACCTAGTAATTGAAACACCTTGAACAATGCGGGCGGGACAGGACCCGTCGCCCATCTTTTCTTCCCTTTTTCTTTCCTTCTCCCTTTTTCCTTTTCCTACTTTCTTCATTCCGATATGACAACAGTACAAGATTTCTTATTTCATTTTGTTTAAATATGTATCTATGAGAAAATTGTAACAACTATTGAAATTGTAACTCGAAGGAGCTGCGCCTCCTATGACATGTATCTCTTACTTTTATTTTCAATAAAGTTGTTTGGAAAAAAAAAAAAACAATAAATCACAGTCATCCAATTTGTCAATGAGAAAGTCTAATAAAGTCAATGTTTCCAAAAGAATGATCTTGAATAGATCCAATGGGAACAGAAATCCTGAGTAGTGTGGTAACGATCCAGTATCCTAGTCCGAGTAAAGACAGAGATTTATTGTTTAGTTTGCTTCATGTGATTAATTACCATTAAGTTAACGTCTGGCTAATTCATTCAACCCACTGATAATATCATCGGCTAAACGATAGCCAGATGGTCCACGGTCACTAAACAATTTATTAAGATTGTGGAGTTATATATATGAGTTTTGGTTAATATTTATCTCCATGGTCACAATATAACCTATCAAGTTCATGGAGTTATTTATATGAGTTCTGGTTAATATTTATTTTCACCGTAATTTGGTTTTCACACACTGCAGTTCTGTTTGGTCAGTATTTTTCACAAGCTTAATTTTTTGTGCACAATTGTGATTTCATTTTATTTGTATATTTGGATAGCATGTGTTATATTAGATTGTTTGTGTAGAGGGACATACCGGTATTGTCCTAATTAGATTATATTAAGTCACTGGATGAGTTTATCACTTGTTGACAATCAGTTCGATTTTTTCACATATACACATACACTTGTTTTGCTATACCCTTTTAAATAACCTCTTTTTAAAATCGGCATATTGGAAAATATTATTTCCATATTACCAACTCCCAGGAATTCATTAGCACCTGTCCATACCCTAACCCATTGGTTTATTCCTCTCTTGAAGTATTGAAACACACTATTATCTCTCACAGCTTAAGTACGTTACCACTTTGAAGATTTGATGTCCATATTGTCATAAGAAATTTATCAACTTCAAATTATAGAATAGATTAGACCCATTTTTATAGGTCTGTGCATTTACTCTTATTCATCTACTTGTGTGATTTTATTCATTCATTCATTCATTTATTTTCATTTTTATGTTTATCAACTAAACTTGGTTGCTCTGTTTGGATTTGGATTTTAATAAATGAAATTTCATTTTTATCAGTTTTAAGGTTTTTGATGAAACTTATATTATAACCTAGGTTGGTCATCCTGTTAATTACCAGGACTTAATTTTTATATTACACCCATTTATTCCTGTGATATACCTTAGCCATTGGCGCTCCTATACATCCAATATTATATCATGGGAACTAACCAAATTTGATAATAGAAGGAAATTGGAAACTTTTTTTAAAAATGTTATGCTCTGTCTGAATCACAAAAGTAAATGTTTGTGTTTCATATCCCTTTGTGTTTTTATGTGATACGTTGTATACTATATATTTTATGTGATACATCTAATACTTTATATGTGTGTGTGTGTGTGTGTATATGTATGTGTATATATATATATATATATATATATATATATATATATATATATATAAAAACAAGTGTGTGAAGGTACAGCACTATATAGCCAAATCCAGTCCAACAGAGTTATTCGCAACAATTCTGACCCGATTAAGCAGACCTTACAGCTCGAAGAGATGAAGACTAAATTCCTTGAAAGGGGTTACAGTCTGAGAGTGGTTGAACAGATAATGAAGGAGGTCGCTCATTTGGACCAGGAAACGCTCATCCAAAGGAAACCAAAAATGTATCAAAACAATCAGCAACTGAACTTTGTCACTGCATACAGTCCGGTCACGAATAAAATAGGAGGCATTGTTCGTAGAAACTGGCATCTAATCAGCGGTGACCACTCGCTGCCTTTTGTTGAAATACCACCGCCCAGAATAGTACACAGGAGTGGACATAGCCTTAAATCATTACTGATGTGTACTTGTTACTTGCACTCTATTTGTTGGGTATGATAGTGCCTTTTGGAGGATTTTCCTCATTGGTTGCTGCCACCAGTGGCAATTGGTAACCTAGGTTGCCCTGTATGTACTATTTCCAGGCTTTGTGGATACGCCCCAATTGCAGCTGGCTGTGTGCTACACATGACTCTTTGCATCCTTATGGTTGTTTCATTTGGACTTTTTGTTGCAATGGTAGAATTGCCATTTTCACCATTTAGGATAGTTCCCATGGTTACTGAACTATTATAATGCAGTCCCTGTTATTCCGTATGTTTAAGTATTTTGATGGTAGCTGTCTTATATATATATATATATATATATATATATATATATATATATATATAATATATATATTTATTAACATCCTATGGTGTGCCTGTGAGTGCAAGTGCTGTGGTTAGCGGTTTGATTTTGACACAGCCACTCCTTATACACCTATTGCAGGCATTGTATGGCACTCAGACTGATGTTTCGGCCAGCAGATGCTGTAACACTTATATAATGCCGACAATTCTCGGAGTATGGTGCTGACGTGTATAGCTTATTACGCATGCGCATGGCCTGGTCATTAAACCCCAATTGTGGCAAGGCAAAGCTCCAGCTATATACGTTACGTATACTAACACACCCACGTAATTGACCTATCACAGGATGGGTGTGTATATGTAAGGGCTTCCGGTTGCTCTAACGGATACACGATCTTTTGAGTTTGGTGAGCACGGCTGGAAGTCGTTATGAGGTAAGGTTATTGCAGCGATAAGGCTATTATGTGATAGAGTGTTTTACTTAAGCACGACAGTACATAAGTAATGTTTGCTATTTGGTGTACTCTGAACACTGCTTAGTAGGTTTGACCTAACTTTTTTTGTGCAAACTAATGTACATTTTGTGTCTTCATGGTCAGCTTAGATTTGGTGTGTTTTTTTAGTTTTTGTACATAGTATACGATTAACTATCTCTATGTGAATATATTGATTTATGTACTTTTTAGCCGGAGAGTATGCAAGTTGTTCATTTTGTTTTTTACACTCATGTGGGGTTGTTAGCGCAGCTTATATGTTGACACTAGTTGTTTGAACGCAGCACGACCGCAGTCATTTTGGCTCATTCTGCCTTTACCTGGAGATAGTCTGGCTAGTCGATCTGTGTAGTAAAAGAGATATGGACATTTGTTGGTTAACTCCTAGCTGTGGCTGCACATATATGGGTCTGCATAATTGATTCTGTATTTACTCTATATTAGTCTGTCTGTGTTGCGACGAGAGTGATTTTGATATACACTTGCATTTAGCTTTTTAGTTCGGTTCTAGATCTATGATGGTTATTCTTGATTTATGCTAACTTTATGTTCAATTGCCTACTTGTAGGTTTCGTTGTTGTGGTATGGGAAGTTTGTATTTTAAACTCTGGTTCTGTGTATAATTTAGTATTTACTGTCATGGACACCGGCCTATCCCTGATTTTACTAGGTTGTATCCCTATCCTAGTCTCTCGCAAAATAACCTGTGAGACTGATTCTCTGGGGCTTAGCATGCGCTTTTCAACTATTAATACTGTGATGTTGATTTTGGTACAGCTTTTTCCTGACTATCTTGTGGTTCCTTTTCTAGGTCTGTACCCTAATGATCTATTATTATCATTATTTTGAAGTCGGATGCATCCAGGTTGGGTGTGGGGTTCTTTTAATATTGGTGCTACTGTATGGCAGGTTATTGCCATAGTGGTTGTGTCCTGCTGGATACCTAGTTTTGATATATTGGTCTAGTCCTGTTTTTATCTAAGTATAAAAACAGGACAAGCATAAGTATTCGGTGATGGGTGTATGTATTGTCACAACTGTTTATAACATATGGTTGTATATATTGGTTGTTTTTTCTTTTATTCCACAGATATGATTTGTCTTGATGAAGGCTTCTGTGAAAGCCGAAACGGCGACCATTAACAAGTGTTGTTAAGAACAATAAAATAAAGTTTTTGTTGACACGCAATTACCAAAAATCCTGAGAGTGCCCTTCATTCCTAAAACCAGTTTTTATATGTTCTTTTGAGGATTGCACCCAGGTCCTTCTGAATTACCAAGGTTGGAGTGCTGGAACAACCGCTGTTTCAAATATATATATATATATTCCAAACAATGGTGTAAGTGCACTCTCACCAACTCTTGCAGCTTGTCAGGGTGCTATGAGGTTAATAATATAATGTAGCAAAGAAGCACTCACTGAACAGTTCCAACTGTGACAAAAAGTTTTAATTCAAATTGTGACGTTTCGGGACAGCAACAGTCCCTTCCTCTGACAAATTAACAATGTGAAAATGCAGGCCTTAAATAGGCTCCAAATTACCCTCCCCTAGTGATTGACCAATCATGGCCAAAGATACATAACACACCTTCCATAGTGACCAATAGCTATCAATGATACAAATCTAATGTATATAGTGATTCAAGTGAATAGTAATAAAGTAATTTAAACATGGAACTCCGTATTGTTAAAACAAAAGGGGGGCAATCTCACTCCAACCAAACCGAAAAGTCAGCTAAATAATCGTTAAGTATATAACAAAGACCATAAATAAACAGTGAGAGAGAGGGATCGTAATTCAACCAATCATAGTCGCCATGGCTCATGGAGATCGTAATTCAACCAACCAGCAGTGTTCTGACTCCTGGAGAACATAATACCACCAATCAGCGGCGTCGTGGCACTCAATGCTCGCTACGTCATAGTAAAGGCTTTCAAACTACGCCCACCTGTCGCTAAGGACGCATACTACCTCAAAAATAAAGTATCACATTCATTATAATCCCAAATAAAAACGCTCCCCAGAACGCTGCATGTCTATGTTCAAAACACTATAAGGCCGCCTTTAGATCGCCAATGTTAAATATACATCAATGGCCGAAACTGATCCGTATCAGTGTCAGATCTGTCATCTCAAACAGCACAGAGAACGGACAATCAGTATCATACAATCACAGAGTCGTCACTCTGCACTTAAAAATTAGCATAAATAGGAAAGCCCTGTTGGTGCCGCACTTGATGATTCTGTTATAGCCTTCATAACAAAGGTAAATAAGATGCCGAGATCTATCCAATCATTAATGGGACCACCCCCATGAAGGCGTATCAAAACATTGCCAAGTGTGAACCAATTCTACGTGTCGTACTGACACTGACAAGCGCATCCATCACACTCATACCGCTCGTCCCCAACTATATGCAGCTGTGTCCACACCAAACACAGGCCGTGAATTCACCAAACACTGGCTCTCCACATGAACATCCCAAGTGCAAGCCACACTGTCAGGCCGGCACTTGATCCCATCAGTCTTGTAAAAGCAAACGAACGTGCTTGATCTCTTATTGAAACATAAATGTTATACTAATCCATCTCATTGCATGAATTAAATAGGTAAAAGCGAGCTCACCTCCGGTGCCCAAATCACAAATCCAAATAAAAAGAACAAATAAAAAGAACATAGAATAAAACCAAAAACTGGAGCTCAAAGATAGAGCAAAAAAGAGAAAGAAATTTTAACCCGATTAAAGACATCCATTGTCAACACAAAATGAATGACAACCCTAAGTCAGCAGTGTATTGCTGCCACCCCAGTGTTTAACTCTATAATAATTATGCTCTAATCTAAATAAAAGGAGTCACAGCTCCTATAATAAATTCAAAAGACTAAGTAGCCAAGGGAAAGGAACAAATGTATCCATCATTATATAATTTAAATCCAGATACTAAGAAATAGCGCTGAATATTGGTATGGAATGAGAAAGACCACCCAAGTGAAGAACAACACGGAGTGTCAAAAGAAGTGTATAAGTGAAAAGTTAAAATAAGATAAGATTAAAATAAAATTAAAATCAGTAAGCCCATATAATGGACAAAGTAATAACAACATAAAGAACAGAGGGCCACCTATGAATCTCCCATAGAGGCAATATAGGACAGAGAGATAGACCTTATCATCTGTAGTAATGTGCTCATAATACAATCCTATGTTAAAGAAGTATCACATAAAGATGTAAAGCAAAGTCAGAATAAAAGAAAAAGAAAGAAGAAAAATCGAGAAAGAGAAAGTAGAAAAGAAACAGAAAGAAAGAGAACAAGGACAAAAAGAAAGAGAGAAAAAAGAAGAAGCAGGATGAGAAACCAACCAGGAACAAGAAAAAAAGGAAAAAAGAGCAATAAAGAAAAGAGAACGAAGAGTGAAAAAAGGAAAAAAGAAAAAGAGATTGGAGAAAAAGAAAGATAGAAAAACAGAGGGGGAGGAGAGAAAGAGAAAAGAGTAATGGATCATGGACTCTCAATGGTGTAGAACATCAAACACCCCACTTGATGTTTCGTGGACCTCATAGTTCATAAATAACATTGCCATCCTGTGTGGGTATTGAGACCCCTGGGGCAGAGGGTCCCCAGTTCATAGATCCATCTGGATTCTTTGCGTAGCAGCATATTTCCTCTGTCTCCTCCCCTTTGTGGAATCGGTACGTGGTCGATCAGTCGAAATCTCAGGTCATTGACAGTGTGCCCTGCCTCCAAGAAGTGTCTCGCTACCGGCTGGTCTGCCTTTCCATTCCTTATGGCCAGACGAATACTAGACCTATGGTTGGCCATCCTCGTTCTAGCATCGTCAGTTGTTTTGCCAATATAAAATTTTCCGCAGGGGCAATTCAGGAGATATATTACAAATTGAGTAGTGCAAGTTAGATAGTACTTGATCTCATATGTCTTATTGCTTTCCAGATGACGAAAGTGAGAGCCAGTAATCATCCCACTGCAAGTTACACAGCTAATACAGCGATAACAACCTTTCTTATTTGTCTTTAGCCATGTACGTTTGCCCCCTTCAGGGTTGACATCCGCTTTAACAAGATAATCTCTCAAGTTTCTTCCTCGTCTGAACCCTATCCTCGGTGCCTTCCATTTCTTGAAAGGCAGCGTGTGATCTGCTTCAACCAGTTTCCATTCTTCTTTGATAGTGTGGGTTAATGGTATGATCTCCGGTGAGTATGTAGTCACAAAAGTGAGTTGATCATCTTGTTTGGATGGAGCCACCTCTCCTGGTTCTGTGGCTGATAGCACAACTGATTTCATCTCCAGCAGATCTTTTTGCCTATATCCTCTTTCAATGAATCGCTGTGTCATATCCCGTAGTTGTTCCTCGCATAATATCTCATTGGTGTTATTTCTGATTACCCGTTGGTACTGAGCCTTAGGGATATTGTGTATAAGACTGGGTTGGTGGCAACTTCTAGCATGTAATAATGAGTTACGGTCAGTGGCTTTACGGAATAAAGTTGTGCCCAATCTCCCACCTACTTTAAAGACCCTAACGTCCAAGTAGTCCACCGTGGAGTTGCTGATTGTGTGGGTAAATTTAATAGGACTCTCAAGGGTATTCAGATGGTCAATCCATCGTTTTAAACTATCTTCTCCATCTGACCATATCAAAAACAGGTCGTCTATGTATCGACAATAGTACCTGATGTTGTCATTATTGAAGACCTTCATGATCGATGTTTCATACAATGTCATAAACAGATTGGCCAGCGATGGGGCCACATTGGACCCCATCGCTGTCCCTGAAATCTGTAAATAGAATGTAGAGTCGAATAGAAAATAATTTTCCATAAGACATAGTGTGAGGAAGCAGATGAGTACCTCTTCTGATGGGCCAATATATGCTGCCTTCCTTAGTGTCTGTGTTACAGCTATAATGCCTTCTTGATGGGGGATGACCGTGTAAAGGCTAGACACGTCGAGAGTGACCAGAAGGTCTCTATCAGTGATATTCTCCAACTTCTTAATGCCAGTGATAAAATCATTCGAATCACGTACATATGATGGCATGGATTGAACCAAAGGCTGTAGGTAATGATCAACAAACTGTGCTAATGGTTGGAGTAGCGAACCCCTCGCTGAGACGATAGGTCTCCCTGGGGGGTTATTGGCATTTTTATGCACCTTAGGTAAGGTATACAACAAGGGGATTAGTGGATGTTCACGGCATAAAAAATTGTAATCTTGTTGTGTGATAAGGGCCCTTTCTTTAAACTCCATTAGTGTAGTGTCAATTCTCTGTTTGAGCCTCAATGTTGGGTCACCCCTGAGCGGCATGTATGTTTTATTGTCAGATAGTTGTCCCAGGATTTCATTCTTATAATATGTGGTATCCAACAGGACTATCGCCCCACCCTTATCGGCTGGGCGAATCACTATTGAGCTGTCATCTTTCAAGGATTTAAGGGCTGTCCTCTCACTCCTGGTGAGGTTGTCTCTAATTCTCATTTTTGGTCTATCCTTGATGGATTTGGTGAGAAAGTTTGTAAGAGTGTGGATAGTGGAGTTGTTGGAGGAGGGGTCGAATGAACCCTTAGCTCTAAAAGCACATTCTTGTTCTTGATCATAGTTAAAAAATTCTGAGTCTTAAGTTCCTACCAAATCTCTGAATATCTATGTAGGCATCAAATTCATTAATCCCAGTGGATGGCACAAAAGATAGGCCCTTGTTCAGCAGGCTCAACTCAGACTCAGTCACGGTGCGTGAACTGATGTTAATCACAATATTTTCTATACTCTCCGTTGTTGGTGGCGGCGTTTTTATTTGGGATTATAATGAATGTGATACTTTATTTTTGAGGTAGTATGCGTCCTTAGCGACAGGTGGGCGTAGTTTGAAAGCCTTTACTATGACGTAGCGAGCATTGAGTGCCACGACGCCGCTGATTGGTGGTATTATGTTCTCCAGGAGTCAGAACACTGCTGGTTGGTTGAATAACGATCTCCATGAGCCATGGCGACTATGATTGGTTGAATTACGATCCCTCTCTCTCACTGTTTATTTATGGTCTTTGTTATATACTTAACGATTATTTAGCTGACTCTTCGGTTTGGTTGGAGTGAGATTGCCCCCCTTTTGTATTAACAATACGGAGTTCCATGTTTAAATTACTTTATTACTATTCACTTGAATCACTATATACATTAGATTTGTATCATTGATAGCTATTGGTCACTATGGAAGGTGTGTTATGTATCTTTGGCCATGATTGGTCAATCACTAGGGGAGGGTAATTTGGAGCCTATTTAAGGCCTGCATTTTCACATTGTTAATTTGTCAGAGGAAGGGACTGTTGCTGTCCCGAAACGTCACAATTTGAATTAAAACTTTTTGTCACAGTTGGAACTGTTCAGTAAGTGCTTCTTTGCTACATTATATATATATATATATATATATATATATATATATATATATATATATATATATATATATATATATATATAGTGCACAGGAGAGTCAGGGTCCTGCAGTCCCCAAGATACAAATAGAGCAATAGAATACTCCCAGCACTGTTTCTTTTTAGGAAAACATCCTTTATTGAAGTATCAAAGAATAAAACAGCTACGTTTCGGGCCTACATAGCCCTTATTCATGCTGTAGAATACAGGTAAAGCCCCTTAATTTATACCACCTGTGGTTAACATAATTAACTCTTAATTGTCATGTGCATATCATCTTCTCTATGGCATACTGCCATCTAGTGGAAGTTTAACAGTAGGTACTCCACCTGTAGATTAAATTTGTTTAAAAACAATTCTCAAATATTGTTACTAACTATACAATCTCTTGTCTAATCTTAAAGAGAAAAAAAACATAAGAATACATATAAAAAGGCTTTACAAAAACAAATGTAAATCATAATCTCTGTTTAAACCAATCCGATAGAGGGTGCCCAATTGATGTACCCACCACACCTCTTTTTTTTCCCCCCAAAAGAAGTTGCTGGCTCTCTCTGTCTCGGTCTCTCTCTCTCTTGGTCTCTCTCTCTCTCTTGGTCTCTCTCTCTCTCTTGGTCTCTCTCTCTGTCTTGGTCTCTCTCTCTCTCGGTCTCGGTCTCTCTCTCTCTCGGTCTCGGTCTCTCTCTCTGTCTCGGTCTCTCTCTCTGTCTCGGTCTCTCTCTCTTCTCTCTCTCTTCTCTCTCTCTTCTCTCTCGTCTCTCTCTCTCGTCTCTCTCTCTCTTCTCTCTCTCTCTTCTCTCTCTCTCTTCTCTCTCTCTCTCTTCTCTCTCTTCTCTCTCTCTCTTCTCTCTCTTCTCTCTCTGTCTCGGTCTCTCTCTTCTCTCTCTTCTCTCTCTTCTCTCTCTCTCCTCTCTCTCTCTTCTCTCTCTTCTCTCTCTCTCTCTTCTCTCTCTCTTCTCTCTCTCTTCTCTCTCTCTCTCTCTCTCTCTCTCTCTCTCTCTCTCTCTCTCTCTCCTCTCTCTTCTCTCTTCTCTCTCTTCTCTCTTCTCTCTCTCTTCTCTCTCTCTCTTCTCTCTCTCTCTTCTCTCTCTCTCTTCTCTCTCTCCTCTCTCTCTCCCCTCTCTCTCTCTCCTTTTCTCTCCTTTTTCTCATAAAAAATAACTGTTAAACATACATTCTCACTAAAAAATGCATTAAACTGTACAGAATCTTAGAGTATTAACGGCTAGATTACGAGTTGTGCGTTAGGCTTAAAAAAGCAGCGTTCAGAGGTCCTGCTTTTTAATGCCCGCTCGTATTACGAGTCTTGAAGGTACAGGCTCACTGCTCACTTTTTTTGCCAGACTTGGAAATACCGCAAATCCACTTACGTAAATTGCGTATCCTCTTTTTTCAATGGGACTTGCATAGCGCTGGTATTACGAGTCTGCCAAAAAGTGAGCGGTAGACCCTCTCCTGTCAGCCAATAGGATTGAGCTGGCATTCTATTGGCTGTTCTAATCA